>NW_026871005.1:0-108119 GCF_033118175.1 Dama dama | reverse complement strand
TTCACATAAAGAGAGATCATAAAGCAAAGAGAAGCCCTGAAGACCATATAATTTTATGGATGATCAAACTTTGGCCAGAGAGCCAAGTGACTTATTCAAAGAACTACAGTTAGTGGCAGAATCAGGGCCAGAATCCATATCTCCAAACTAAGAAGTTCTGGTTTCACTATAGTAATGAATTCACTCTCAGACCACATCAAACTAATGCAGGTAGGCTAACTGATGCTTGATCAACCCGTTCTATTTACAATTAATTAATAAATTTTCATTATATCTCAATTAGATTCTCAGTCTTGGACTACAACTGGGGGAAAATAAGAGAAAAAAGAGAAGTAGAGTGAGTTCATAAGCTGTGAGGTGTACAGCAGCAGTTCATAATATTTATTATTGCTTGGGGTTTTGATGAATGCTCTTGAGCCTCTCATTACTTTATTCAAGAAATATTTACTGAGTAGCTACTCTGTGCATATCTGTGTGTATGTGTGAACACATACACACATAAACACAATTTCCTTAGATCTTCTTTTAGGGAGCCACTGTGTGAATGATGTCAATATCCTCATAAATATCTTATAATACATACAAGTTTCATACCCATAGCAATATACCAAAAATTAGTTGCTTTTTGGGGGAAATGCACACTGTAATTCCTTATAGATAGTTTACCTTCATAATTATTCCCATGTCTCCAATTCTTAGAATCATCTAATTCTTGTATTTCATAGTGGAGGACCTCAGACTCAAACACCTTCAAAGGCCATGTAGTTATGGTAAATGAGTGAAGTAGGTGGAGACCTGGAGACAGAGGCGGTGTTGAGACTACAAGTCCTGTTTGAAGGGGCAGCTGCCACTCCATGTCAGGTGATTTTTGTCATGTGGGAAATCAAGGGCTAGTACTTCTAGAACTTCTGTATTTCTAAGAGAGGCTGGAAATCTTTCTTTATATGAAATCTCCTGATTTTTATAATGTTGGTGACTAATCAAAAACATTTAAAACCTCTGCATTGGCCAAATGAAACATGTGTACCTAATTAAAATCCTATATAATATAGGATTTTAATATAGTTTGCCCTAGCACCCTTTGTATGCCTTCTCCATTTGCAGAGACAAATTGCAAGATCCAAGCTTCCAAGCCACAGGACTCTCTCATTTCTAAGAATTCTGGAAGTGAGGGCTCAAGGGAAATAGTCCTAACTCACTGACCTCTGGAGTGGTCAAACAACCCACCCACTGATTTGCTTGGTCAGTTCCCACTTAATGCCACTGAGAGAATAAAAATCCCTTTCTAGAGAAAATGCAGGGAAAAGTGTTGTTCCTTTTGCAGAGATCAAAATAAGGGCTATCTTGCTTTTATTCAAACTATAGTAATTATTCTAGAAATTAAAATGTAGTATTGGTATGCATGCTACCCAATGGGTGTGTTTGATGTTTGGCCCTACATGGGTCATGCGAACACAAATCTATACATGGCATCTTGAATCCTATTTCTCCAAACTCAATAATTAGTGTCTGATATTAGCTCCAACTTCTCAGTTCAAGGTCCTCACTAGTCTCCTAAATTTCAAATCTAATTGCCTGTCTTATTTCATTTTCTCATTTGTCAAATACTTATAGACTGCCTCCTAGGTGACAGATATGTTTTAAACACTAAAGATATATGACAGTTAATCACATAGACATGGTCTATTCACCCACAAAGCTTACTCTCTGTGAAGCCTAGGGAGACAATAGTCATGTAAACAAATGAATAAATAACACAGTTTCAAGCAGTGATAATTGTTATGAAGAAAGTAAAATGGGGAAATGGGATAGGAGTAATTGAGGAAAAGCTGTACTGCACAGTCATTTGGATTGAGACCTGAATGGTGAGAAGGTGACAGCAATGCAAAGATATGGGGGAAGAGGGTTGCAATCAAGGGAAACATCTGATGCAAAAGCCTGTCACAGGACTAGACTTGAAGCATTTAAGGATCAGAAAGTCAACCTGTGGCTGGAAAGTCTAAGCTGACTTCTTTCCAGTATTTGCCCGTTTATAATCCTAGTTTTGACAGAACTTGCCTAGTTCTATTTATCAGCTACCTTTGCTGGTTCTCTCCAAGGTCCTGATGAAAGATTGTGTCCTTCTTTGGAGAGTTTATCCACTACTAAAACCTTATTTATTACCTCAGTGTTGTCTTCACCTGAGTATATGTACTAACTTATGAATTCAGGTAAATTTTCTATGCATGGAAATGGCAAGAAAACTTGCCATATTTACAGATTTCTTCTCTCTGTAACCCAGAAACCATATGAAGTAGTCGAGAAAGATAATGTCCTAAACTAAAGCAGTGGCTGGGATAGAATCATCAGTACCTGGTAGCCCACTAGACATGTCTGTGTGGATGGGGATCTATGTAATGTGAGTGAGGGGGCACACTAAGGGAGAATGGCTCCAAAGTGTCAGACTTTAGTCAATGGTAGATGACAAGTGCTACTCACTGTGATTCAAAAAACAGGAGGAGAAGTAGGCTTTATTTGGATGAAGGTGGGTAGGTGAATACAGGTAATGGAAGGTAAGAAAGAGTGGAGAGTTAAGAAGGAATTCCTGAATCTGAACAGCAGGTAGTCTCTTTCTGCCATCTTAGACTGGAACTTCAAATAAATATTGCCAAGTAAGAATTATTACAATGGGAAAACAGGTCTGTAATATAATTGAATGCCATTAGTTTTCTATATTCTGATAAAATAATTTTACAAGGAGTACATCAAAGCTGTATATTGTCACCTGCTTATTTAGCTTATATGCAGAGTACATCATGCGAAATGCTGGGCTGGATGAAGCACAAGCTGGAATCAGGATTGCCGGAAGAAATATCAATAACCTCAGATATGCAGATGGCACCACCCTTATGGCAGAAAGCGAAGAGAAACTAAAGAGCCTCCTGATGAAACTGAAAGAGAAGAGTAAAAAAGCAGGCTTAAAACTCAACATTAAAAAAACTAAGATCATGGCATCCAGTCCCATTACTTCATAGTGAGTAGATGGGGAAACAATGGAAACAGTGAGAGCCTTAATTTTGGGGGGCTCCAAAATCACTGCAGATGGTGACTGCAGCCATGAAATTAAAAGACGCTTACTTCATGGGAGGGAAGTTATGACCAACCTAGACAGTATATTAAAAAGCAGAGACTTACTTTGCCAACAAAGGTCCATTTAGTCAAAGCTATGGTTTTTCCAGTAGTCATGTATGGATGTGAGAGTTGGGTCATAAAGCTGAGTGCCAAAGAATTGATACTTTTGAACTGTGGTGTTGGAGAAGACCCTTGAGAGTCCCTTGGACTGCAAGGAGATCCAACCAGTCCATCCTGAAGGAAATCAGTCCTGAATATTCATTGGAAGGAGTGATGTTGAAGCTGAAACTCCGATTCTTTGGTCACCTGATGCAAAGAACTTACTTATTTGAAAAGACCCTGCTGCTGGGAAAAATTGAAGGCAAGAGGAGAAGGGGATGACAGAGAATGAGATGGTTGGATGGCATCACCGACTCTATGGGCATGAGTTTGAGCAAGCTCTGGGAGTTGGTGATGGACTGGGAGGCCTGGTGTGCTGCAGTCCATGGCGCTGCAAAGAGCTGGACATGACTGAATGACTGAACTAACTGACTGAATTTTACAAGCTGATCTAGAAACTCACCCATTAATAATGGAATTGCTTCCATTAAATCAGAATGCTACAAACCATGTAAGTTAAAAGTTGAGGCAATTCCCTAGGAAATTCAGGCTAGAGCTGTTTGATGTCAATCCAGTGTTACCTTCATCCAACTAAGTATATTTGATTAATATAATCCTAAATATATTCCTTGGTTTTAGAGAACTGGAGCAAAGTGGCAGACATGGCATCATTATATCCTGGCTAATATTCACTAATCACTAAACAAAACTTATTGGGTACTAACAATGTGCCAGACATTATGCTGGGTGCTGGGGATGCAACGATGAGTAAGACATAGCTCTTGCACAAAAATTACAAACAAACCATACCTAGGCTGACCTTCACACAGAGACTCTTTTTTGTAACTGATGGATACTGTCTTTTAAGTGGTATGTTATGAATCAAGGCTATATGGGGCCAATTTGTACTTACTCTTTTATTCTTAAAGCTAATTGCAAATTCTCATCTCAGCACAGAGCCCTGTGATGCCAAGAGACTCATTATAGTTCACTGGGGAGAGGAAAGAATTCTAGTAGTGGTCAAGATCTGCTGCGTTTATTATTTTAAGAGTTTGATCCACTTGGAAATAGTTTTCCTAGTTATTATTTATGAGTCCTCTCACCTGGTCTTCCGATAAACCTGCTTGTGGGCATACATTCTGGCATTTTGATGGAATGGGTTTATTTCCTTTACCCTGGACACCGGGTGCTGCTGGCTAAAAACAGCAGAGGACTGAATCTCTTCTCTTAAGTGTCCTGGCAGCTCTGTGGCAAATTCGGCCACTGAGCTATCTAGGCTCTATTATTTCCATTCTAATGGGCTTTCCTCCCTAATGGTGTGTGTATGTGTGTGTATGAGAGAGAAGTGGGAGCAGGGGAGAGAGAGAGAATATGTTTCATTGTCCCTATTCTCAAATGGAGTTGACGTTCTCAGTTGTCTCACAGCATTTTCTGGAAATAAAACAGGACAAAAATGTGACTGTACCTAGAAAAAATGAATTGTGATATTTAAAAATATCACTAATTGTGCAGTAGTTTGAGCATTCTTTGGCATTGCCTTTCTTTGGGATTGGAATGAAAATTGACCTTTTCCAGTCCTGTGGCCACTGTTGAATTTTCCAAATTTGCTGGCATATTGAGTGCAGCACTTTCACAGCATCATCTTTCAGGATTTGAAATAGCATATGAGAGATGGGATAATCTACTGGTTAAAACCCCCCTTTTTTTTGTTTGGCTTTTGCTGGTGTGATTTCAGGTGAATTACTAAATCTCTTCGAGCCACAATTTCTTTGTCTGTGAAAAGATAATAACTTAATCTTCTTTATATGTTGCTGTGAGGGTTGAATAACTTATTTAGGTAAAGCACTTAGCCTGGGGTCTGGCAAATGGAAAATGTTAACTTAATCAAGTATTTATTCTCCTTATCCCTTCCCTGCCCAAGGGGACCTTATAGCTCTTTACAAATGCAGTTATACAGAAATGACCACCTTCATCCTCCCATGACCCACTGAAATCAAAAACAGTTGCAAAATGGAGAGACCTCATGTGCCCAAGAAAACAAGCTGTTGAAGGACCAGGATTTTAATTCTGATGCTTTGGTCAGTTGGCTGGATGACCTTGGACAGACTCTTTGTTTACAGCTATATTAACATTTCTGCAATATTTTGATGGAGAAGCTAAGGACCTGACTCCCCCCGCCACCCTGCCCCAGGTAATAGAAATGCTCATGTCTCCCCTTATGCCCTTTAAAATCAACCAATCAATCAATATCCATCCAAACATTTCAATAAAAGACTTTCTCTTTTTGGTCCTAGTCAACCTCCTTAAAAGGTTATCTGCATTAATTTTTCTCCACCTTTCCACCTGCATTTGTTTCTTAGCAAGGCATGGCAATCTGCCCTTGGCCTCCTAACCATCATTACACCAGCTCTGGTTAAAACTACCTCTTCATTAACAAAAGCAAATGGTTATCTTTCGATCCTCATCTTGCTTAACTTTTGACCACAAAAAGAAGAAGGCAAATGACCTTAAGGTGTGGGAAATACATTTTGAAGTTTGAGTCCAAACAAACTGAGTCTCAATGCTGAAATCGCAATTGCCATTTAAAGGGCCTTTGTTCTGCTGAAAACATCCCATATTCAGAATCAAAATGTGAATTATTCAAGTAATCAAGGAAACTGGGTCTACTAAAGTACCTTACCGTGACATCAGACACCAAAAGTGAAATCTGATGACAGGGAAATGATTAGAGCACAAAGCAATCTGTTGCTTTGTTCTGATGTGAAATGATGATGGTAAAGTAGGCACCTGCTGCTATGTGTACCTAATGGGTCCTAATACATTTCAGACCACTGTCTAGTCATTCTGCCATGTTCAATCACAATGTATTTGTCTGGTGTCATATACCATTAAGACCTTCTTCTTTGTTAAGGAGCCTCTCCAAAGATCCAAGCAAAATGTTAAAGATGATAATTTGCCTTACAGCAGACATTTTCAGTGGTTAATTTCAGGCACACAGGTATGTGGGTGCGGGCAATAGTTTTGGTTAGGAAAAACTTTTCCAAGCCCTCTGGACCACCACCCCCTTCCTTTTTTTTCACCTCCCCTTGGAGTTGACTGCATTTTAATGGGGCATTTGGTGAAGCTGCTACCCTGAGCTGAGTCAGATTGTTGCAGAGAAAGTTTATCATTCTCAGGATTGCTGTCAGGATGATTAAATAGAGCTGTTGTGCAATAGGTCCTAACCCACAGCAGCAATGAAGGGGAGTAAACACTGGACTGGGAATCGGGAACTGGTCTAGTCTGGTTCGGTGACTCTGGGCAAGTCTCTTCCACTCTGTTAGCCTGGGTAGTGTCACCTATAAAAGGTGGGCTGACCTAGATAACTGACTCTAAAGTCAGTTTTAAAAATTTCTCTCTCAACTCTATAGTTCTCCGAATTTCTTTAAACCAGTTTTACGTTGGTTGATTTTACCACTACTTTGCAAAGTGATTACTTCTTGTATCTCACCTCTTCACTTACTTTTTGGCTAGTTCACTCAGAGATAACCACAGGAAATATGCATCTCACAAGCAAATAATTTTCTCCTTTGGAGACATCTATACTGTGCTCACTGTGGAGCAATTACATGGTAAATCTGGGATGTGTCCAGAATATTCACTCTTATAAAATGAGGCTCTTCAGCCTGAATGTTGGTTGCTCACTGATACTTGTATGAAATGCCAGTTGGGTGGCAAGGTTTGAAACCAGACAACTCTACTAGATAACCAGGCTCTATATGAAATAGGTTTTAGTCCTCTCATGCTTCCACTCTGATAATTACTCTAAAGATATTCAAATCCTAAGACTGATGATACTTTTTACATTTTTTTTCTTGTTCCTGTTCCCCAGATTCAAGCTGATAGACAGCCAGAGCCTGGAAGCAATAATGATTCATTATTTAAACATTATTATGTCAATAATAATCATACCCTCTTTCTTGGGGCTCAAGCACTAATATAAAGACTTTTTTTCTTTTAAAGACTCACAACCAGAAATACTGTGAAATTTCAGAATGTTAAGGATAAAAAGAATATCCCTAAAAATGTCCCAATAGTGTTAACATAAAATACAGGACAGCTAGTTAGCATTGAAGTTCAAATAGACAATAAGTAATTTTTTAGAATAAGTATGTTTCTAGAATTTCCTTGTTTATCTGAAATGCAAACTTAGTTGTATATCCTATATTTTTACTTGCTAGATGTGGTAATGCTGTTTTTCAGACTAAAACAAGATCACCCAAACATCCCATCAATTAGCAGTGGATGATAATAGGCAATTAGACTGATGTTTTCGAAATTCGGAGACATTAAAATTTTCAAGCTATAGTCAAAACCTACCCAAGATATCAATGAAGGGATAAATGAAAACTGAAACTGAAAACTGAAAATATGAAGAATATGAAGATATATAAAAAATATGAAGAATATGAAAATATATCAAAAATATGAAGAATATGGAAATATTCCAAAAATATGAAGAAGGTGAAAATATTCCAAAAATATGAAGAATATGGAAATATTCCAAAAATATGAAGAAGGTGAAAATATTCCAAAAATATGAAGAATATGGAAATATTCCAAAAATATGAAGAATATGAAAATATGTGAAAAATATGAAGAATATGAAAATATTCCAAAAATCTGAAGAATATGAAAATATGTGAAAATAGGAAGAATATGAAAATATTCTAAAAATATGAAGAATATGAAAATATTCCAAAAATATGAAGAATATGAAAATTTGTGAAAAATATGAATAATATGAGAATATTCCAAAAATATGAAGAATATGGAAATATTACAAAAATATGAAGAATATGAAAATATATGAAAAATATGAAGAATATGAAAATGTTCCAAAAATATAAAGAATATGAAAATATGTGAAAAATATGAAGAATATGAAAATATTCCAAAAATATGAAGAATATGAAAATATATGAAAAATATGAAGAATATGAAAATGTTCCAAAAATATAAAGAATATGAAAATATGTGAAAAATATGAAGAATATGAAAATTTGTGAAAAATATGAAGAATATGAAAATTTGTGAAAAATATGAATAATATTAAAATATTCCAAAAATATAAAGAATATGAAAATATGTGAAAAATATGAAGAATATGAAAATATTCTAAAACTATGAAGAATATGAAAATATTCCAAAAATATAAACAATATGTAAATATTCTAAAAATATGAAGAATATGAAAATATTCCAAAAATATGAAGAATATGAAAATATTCCAAAAATATGAAGAATATGAAAATATGTGAAAAATATGAAGAATATGAAAATATTTTAAAAATATAAAGAATATGAAAATGTGTGAAAAATATTAAGAACATGAAAATATTCTAAAAATATGAAGAATATGAAAATATGTGAAAAATATGAAGAACATGAAAATATTTTAAAAATATAAAGAATATGAAAATGTGTGAAAAATATGAAGAATATGAAAATATTCCAAAAATCTGAAGAATATGAAAATATGTGAAAATAGGAAGAATATGAAAATATTCTAAAAATATGAAGAATATGAAAATATTCCAAAAATATGAAGAATATGAAAATTTGTGAAAAATATGAATAATATGAGAATATTCCAAAAATATGAAGAATATGGAAATATTACAAAAATATGAAGAATATGAAAATATATGAAAAATATGAAGAATATGAAAATGTTCCAAAAATATAAAGAATATGAAAATATGTGAAAAATATGAAGAATATGAAAATATTCCAAAAATATGAAGAATATGAAAATATATGAAAAATATGAAGAATATGAAAATGTTCCAAAAATATAAAGAATATGAAAATATGTGAAAAATATGAAGAATATGAAAATATTCCAAAAATATGAAGAATATGAAAATTTGTGAAAAATATGAATAATATTAAAATATTCCAAAAATATAAAGAATATGAAAATATGTGAAAAATATGAAGAATATGAAAATATTCTAAAACTATGAAGAATATGAAAATATTCCAAAAATATAAACAATATGTAAATATTCTAAAAATATGAAGAATATGAAAATATTCCAAAAATATGAAGAATATGAAAATATTCCAAAAATATGAAGAATATGAAAATATGTGAAAAATATGAAGAATATGAAAATATTTTAAAAATATAAAGAATATGAAAATGTGTGAAAAATATTAAGAACATGAAAATATTCTAAAAATATGAAGAATATGAAAATATGTGAAAAATATGAAGAACATGAAAATATTTTAAAAATATAAAGAATATGAAAATGTGTGAAAAATATGAAGAATATGAAAATATTCCAAAAATCTGAAGAATATGAAAATATGTGAAAATAGGAAGAATATGAAAATATTCTAAAAATATGAAGAACATGAAAATATTCTAAAAATATGAAGAATATGAAAATATGTGAAAAATATGAAGAATATGAAAATATTCCAAAAATATAAACAATATGAAAATATGTGAAAAATATGAAGAATATGAAAATATTCCAAAAATATGAAGAATATGAAAATATTCCAAAACTATGAAGAATATGAAAATATTCTAAAACTATGAAGAATATGAAAATGTGTGAAAAATATTAAGAACATGAAAATATTCTAAAAATATGAAGAATATGAAAATATGTGAAAAATATGAAGAACATGAAAATATTTTAAAAATATAAAGAATATGAAAATGTGTGAAAAATATGAAGAATATGAAAATATTCCAAAAATATAAACAATATGAAAATATGTGAAAAATATGAAGAATATGAAAATATTCCAAAAATATGAAGAATATGAAAATATTCCAAAACTATGAAGAATATGAAAATATTCTAAAACTATGAAGAATATGAAAATATGTGACAAATATTAAGAACATGAAAATATTCTAAAAATATGAAGAATATGAAAATATGTGAAAAATATGAAGAACATGAAAATATTTTAAAAATATAAAGAATATGAAAATGTGTGAAAAATATGAAGAATATGAAAATATTCCAAAAATATAAAGAATATGAAAATATGTGAAAAATATGAAGAATATGAAAATATTACAAAAATATGAAGAATATGAAAATATTCTAAAAATATGAAGAATATGAAAATATTACAAAAATATAAAGAATATGAAAATACATGAAAAATATGAAGAATATGAATATATTCCAAAAAAATGAAGAATATGGAAATATTCTAAAAATATGAAGAATATGAAAATATTCCAAAAGTATGAAGAATATGAAAATTTGTGAAAATATGAAGAATATGAAAATATGTGAAAAATATGAAGAATATGAAAATATTACAGAAATATAAGGAATATGAAAATATCTAAAAATATGAAGAATATGAAAATATGTGAAAATATGAAGAATATGAAAATATGTGAAAAATATGAAGAATATGAAAATGTTCCAAAAATATGAAGAAAATGAAAATATCTAAAAATATGAAGAATATGAAAATATGTCAAAATATGAAGAATATGAAAAAATGTGAAAAATATGAAGAATATGAAAATATTCCAAAAATATGAAGAATATGAAAATATCTAAGAATATGAAGAATATGAAAATTTTCCAAAAATATGAAGAATATGAAAATATTCTAAAAATATGAAGAATATGAAAATATGTGAAAATTATGAAGAATGTGTGAATATTTGAAAAATATGAAGAATATGAAAATATTCCAAAAATATGAAGAATATGAAAATATTCTAAAAATATGAAGAATATGAAAATGTTCCAAAAAGATGAAGAATATGAAAATATTCCAAAAATATGAAGAATATGAAAATATTCCAAAATGTGAAGAATATGAAAATTTGTGAAAAATATGAAGAATATTAAAATATTCCAAAAATATAAAGAATATGAAAATATATGAAAAATATGAACATATGTGAAAAATATGAAGAATATGAAAATATTGTAAAATATGTAAAAATTTGTAAAATTTTGTAAAATATGAAGAATATGAAAATATTCCAAAAATATGAAGAATATGAAAATATTCCAAAAATATGAACCACACCACAGTTCAAAAGCATCAATTCTTTGGCATTCAACTTTCTTTATAATCCAACTCTGACATCCATACATGACTACTGGAAAAACAATAGCCTTAACTAGATGGACCTTTGTTGGTAAAGTGTTGTCTCTGCTTTTTAATATGCTCTCTAGGTTGGTCATAACTTTGCTTCCAAGAAGTAAGTGTCTTTTAACTTCATGGCTGCAGTCACCATCTGCAGTGATTTTGGTGCCCCCACCAAAAAAGTCAGCCACTGTTTCCACTGTTTCCCCATCTATTTCCCATGAAGTGATGGGACCGGATGCCATGATCTTAGTTTTCTGAATGTTGAATTTGTGTGTGTGTGTGTGTAATAAAGTTTTATTAAAGTATAAAGGAGATAGAGAAAGCTTCTGACATAGGCATCAGAAGGGGGCAAAAGAGTACCCCCTTTGCTAGTATTAGCAATGGAGTTATATACTCTCCAATGAATCCAAAGAATGTCTGGAGGCTGCAAAGACCTCACCAGACCCACTCCCATAATTTACATTTTAAGATAACAGAGTTGGCCAGAAGGTTTAATCCAAAGATTGTCCTCAGGCAGGATACATCCTTGTAAAGACCAGACCTACTCCCATAATTTATGTTTTAAAATAACAGAATTAGCCAGAGGGTTTAATCCAAAGACTGTCCTCAGGCAGGATACATTATTGTTATATAATCCTTAGGAATGTAGAGGGGAAAAAAGTAAAAAATAGTTTGTCCTTTCTTCCTCCTTGAATATCCCAGACCTCTCTGTCCTTGGGGACCCCTAGACTTCTTATCAACCTGCCTAGGAAGTGACTCCCATTCCCCCCTTTTCTTTTAGGAGAATTATGTTGCCTAGGGAAAAGGGGTGTTGTTCTCATTCCACAACTGCTTCCGAGCTGACAAGGGGCGTTGTCCCTAAATTGGTGAGGCAACATATTCTCCTAATCCTCAAAGTGAGGATGTCTGATCCAGGGGCCCCAAGTAATAGTTGGAGGAGGCTGTGGCACTCATAGGAGCTCGGACAACTATTTGTAAATTAAAAGCAGTTAGAAAACCCCATTATACAGTTACAGATGTAAGGCAAAATAGTCATTAAACCAAGTTAAAATCAAAATGAAAAGTCACATTATGTCCATGGTTACATCAGTCCATCTTAAGGTTGTTAGATGTCATCAGTTTAAGAAGAGGCATCACATGCGATTGTTGAAGGTATTTGCAGACTTGGAGAAAGTCCTTTCCTTGAAGCGGAGATGTCCACCATGAGACGCCTTCCACTGATGAAGAGGGGAGTCCTTCGCAGACCCAGCAGTTTGAGTGATTGTGGAATGCAGCATAGGAGTGAGCCCAGGACTGGAAGGCATTGTCTTGAGGATCAAACGGCAGACTCAGGATTTCTGGAGTCAGCAGAAGTAGGCTCACATAGATTATCAGGCCCATCTTGTCCTGAAGGATCCCGGACGAGCCCCCAAGATGAAAGGTTGTCACTGAACGATGAGAAGAGGATTCTTGGCCTCCGGAGGAGATGAATTCAATCCAGGGCCAAAGACAAGGCTGTATCGCTCAGAGCTTTTGTGTAATAAAGTTTTATTAAAGTATAAAGGAGATAGAGAAAGCTTCTGACATAGGCATCAGAAGGGGGCAAAAGAGTACCCTGAATGTTGAATTTTAAGCCAAATTTTTCACTCTCCTCTTTCACTTTCTTCAGGAGGCTCTTTAGTTTCTCTTTGCTTTCTACCATAAGGGTGGTGTCTCATCTGTGTATCTGAGGTTATTGATATTTCTCCCCAGCAGTCTTGATTCCAGCTTGTGCTTCTTCTAGCCCAGCGTTTCTCATGATGTACTCTGCATATAACTTAAATAAGCAGGGTGACAATATACAGCCTTGATGTACTCCTTTTCCTATTTGGAACCAGTCTGTTGTTCCATGTCCAGTTCGAACTGTTGCTTCCTGACCTGCCTACAGATTTCTCAAGAGGCAGTTCAGGTGGTCTAGTATTCTCATCTCTTTCAGAATTTCCCACAGTTTATTGTGATCCACACAGTCAAAGGCTTTGGCATAGTCAATAAAGCAGAAATAGATGTTTTTCTGGAACTCTCTTGCTTTTTCAATGATCCATCAGATGTTGGCAATCTGATCTTTGATTCCTCTGCCTTTTCTAAAACCAGCTTGAACATCTGGAAGTTCACGATTCACATATTGCTGTAGCCTGGCTTGGAGAATTTTGAGCATTATGTTATTAGCGTGTGAGATGAGTGAAATTGTGCAGTAGTTTGAGCATTCTTTGGTGTTGCCTTTCTTTGGAATTAGAATGAAATTTGACCTTTTCCAGTCCTGTGGCCACTGCTGAGTTTTCCAAATTTGCTAGCATATTCAGTGCAGCACTTTCACAGCATCATCTTTTAGGATTTGAAATAGCTCAACTGGAATTCCATCACCTCTGCTAGCTTTGTTTGTAGTGCTGCTTCCTAAGGCCCACTTGACTTCACATTCCAGGATGTCTGGCTCTAGGTGAATGATCACACCATTGTGGTTATTTGGGCCATGAAGATCTTTTTTGTACAGTTCTTCTGTGTACTCTTGCCACCTCTTCTTAATGTCTTCTGCTTCTGTTAGATCCATACCATTTCTGTCCTTTATTGAGCTCATCTATGCATGAAATGTTCCCTTTGTATGTCTAATTTTCTTGAAGAGATCTCTAGTCTTTCCCATTCTATTGTTTTCCTCTATTTCTTTGCACTGATCACTGAGGAAGGTTTTCTTTTTTTTTTTTTTTTCCATTTATTTTTATTAGTTGGAGGCTAATTACTTTACAATATTGTACTGGGTTTTGCCATACATTGACGTGAATCAGCCATGGATTTACATGTATTCCCCATCCCGATCCCCCCTCCCACCTCCCTCCCCACCCCATTGCTCTGGGTCTTCCCAGTGCACCAGGCCCAAGCACTTGTCTCATGCATCCAACCTGGGCTGGTGATCTGTTTCACCCTTGATAATACACATGTTTCAATGCTGTTCTCTCAAAACATCCCACCCTTGCCTTCTCCCACAGAGTCCAAAAGTCTGTTCTGTACATCTGTGTCTCTTTTTCTGTTTTGCATATAGGGTTATCATTACCATCTTTCTGAATTCCATATATATGCGTTAGTATGCTGTATTGGTCTTTATCTTTCTGGCTTACTTCACTCTGTATAATGGGCTCCAGTTTCATCCATCTCATTAGAACTGATTCAAATGAATTCTTTTTAATGGCTGAGTAATATTCCATGATGTATATGTACCACAGCTTCCTTATCCATTCTTCTGCTGATGGGCATCTAGGTTGCTTCCATGTCCTGGCTATTATAAACAGTGCTGCGATGAACATTGGGGTACACGTGTCTCTTTCAGATCTGGTTTTGAGGAAGGCTTTCTTATCTGTCCTTGCTATTCTTTGGAACTCTGCATTCAAATGGGTATATCTTTCCTTTTCTCCTTTGCTTTTCACTTCCCTTCTTTTCACAGCTATTTGTAAGGCCTCCTCAGACAGCCATTTTGCCTTTTTGCATTTCTTTTTCTGGGGGATGATTTTAATCCCTGTCTCCTGTATAATGTCATGAACCTCCTTCCATAGTTCATCAGGCACTCTGTCTATCAGATCTAGTCCCTTAAATCTATTTCTCACTTCCACTGTATAGTCATAAGGGATTTGATTTAGGTCATACCTGAATGGTCTAGTGGTTTTCCCCACTCTCTTCAATTTAAGTCTGAATTTGGCAATAAGGAGTTCATGATCTGAGCCACAGTCAGCTCCCAATCTTGTTTTTGCTGACTGTATAAAACTTCTCCATCTTTGGCTGCAAAGAATATAATCAGTCTGATTTCAGTGTTGGTCATCTGGTGATGTACATGTGTAGAGTCTTCTCTTGTGTTCTTGGAAGAGGGTGTTTGCTATGACCAGTGCGTTCTCTTGGCAGAACTCTATTAGCCTTTGCCCTGCTTCATTATGTACTCCAAGGCCTAATTTGCCTGTTACTCTGGGTGTTTTATTTTCTTCCTACTTTTGCATTCAAGTCCCCTATCATGAAAAGGACATCTTTTTTGGGTGTTAGTTCTAAACGATCTTGTAGGTCTTCATAGAACCATTCACCTTCAGTTTCTTCAGCATTATAGTCAGGACATAGACTTGGATTGCCGTGATATTGAATGGTTTGCCTTGGAAACGAACAGAGATCATTCTGTCTTTTTTGAGATTGCATCCAAGTACTGCATTTCAGACTCTTTTGCTGACAATGATGGCTACTCCATTTCTTCTAAGGGATTCTTGCCCACAGTAGTAGATATAATGGTCATTTGAGTTAAATTCACCCATTCCAGTCCATTTTAGTTCACTGATTCCTAAACTGTCAATGTTCACTCTTGCCATCTCCTGTTTGACCACTTCCAATTCATGGACCTAACATTCCAGGTTCCTATGCAATACTGCTCTTTACAGCATTGGACCTTGCTTCTATCACCAGTCACATCCACAACTGAGTGTTATTTTTGCTTTGGCTCCATCCCTTCATTCTTTCTGGAGTTATTTCTCCACTGATCTGCAGTAGCATACTGGACACCTACCAACCTGGGCAGCTCATCTTTCAGTGTCCTATCTTTTTGCCTTTTCATACTGTTCATGGGATTCTCAAGGCAAGAATACTGAAGTGGTTTGTCATTCCCTTCTCCAGTGAACCACATTTTGTCAGAACTCTCCACCATGACCCGTCTGTCTTGGGTGGCCCAACACGGCATGGCTTAGTTTCATTGAGTTAGACAAGGCTGTGGTCCATGTGATTAGACTGGTTAGTTTTCTGTGATTGTGGTTTCAGTCTGTCTGCCCTCTGATCCCCTCTCTTAGCGCCTACCATCTTCCTGGGGTTTCTCTTACCTTGGACATGGGGTGTCTCCTCTCGGCCGCTCGATGCTCCAGCACCATCGCCACTTGCTGCTCATAGATACCTTATATAATAAGGCATGGTATTCAGATCCTGCCTTCCTCACTGGCCTTGCCTTCCATTCTCCCCAGTCTTTGCTCAGTGCCCAAGCTCCTGGGATCTAGCTCTCCATCATAGAATGTACCAGGCTTCTCTCCCTGCTTTGTGCTTGCTGCATGCATTCCCTGATGCATTCACTTGGGATGCTCTTTGCAAGCGATTTAGCCTGAACAAGTATTACAAGTCCATTAGGTCTCAGCCTAGATCCTCTCTCCCCTGTGATGCTTACCTAATTCCTTCATGGATATTGTACAGCCTCTTCCCTTGGGCAACCACCAAACTTTCTCCATATGCTATGACTAGTGCATATGAAGTATGAGTTACAGAGCTAAAAGAATGTGTTATGGGGTCAGACTGCCTGAGCTTGGCTCTCAGCTCCATATCTAACTGGAAAAGTCACTAAAATAATGGGAGCCTCAATTTGTTGTTGTTGTTAAGTTGCTAAGTCATATCTGACTCTCTGTGACCCCATGGACTGGAGCATGTGAGGCTCTTCTGTCCTACACTATGTACTGGAGTTTGCTCAAAGTCATATCGTGATACCTTACCATCTCATCCTCTGCTGCCTCCTTCTCCTTTTGCCTTCAATTTTCCCCAGCACTGGAGTCTTTCCCAGTGAGGTGGCTCTTTGCAAAAGGTGGCCAAAGAATTGGAACTATAGCTTTAGCATCAGTCCTTCCAATGAATATTCAGGGTTGATTTCCTTTAGGATTGATTGGTTGGATCTCCTTGCAGTCCAAGGGACTCTCAAGAGTCTTCTCCAACACCAGAGTTCAAAAGCATCAGTTCTTTGATGCTTAGTGTTTTTAATGGACCAACTCTCACATCCATACCTGACTACTGGAAAAACTATAACTTTGACTAGATGGACCTTTGCCAGCAAAGTGATGTCTCTTTTTAATACCTGTCTAGGTTTGTCATAGCTTTTCTTCCAAGTGGCAAGAATCTTTTAATTTCATGGCTGCAGTCACCATCCACAGTGATTTTGGAGCCCAAGAAAATAAAATCTGTCACTGCTTCTACTTTTTCACTTCTCAGGGCTAAGTTTACTCATCTGTAAAATGGTATTATTAATAATATCTACCTCATTGGCTATGGGAAAGATTACAAACTACAGAGAAGGCACTTGGCACAGTGCCTGGACTATGGTAAGTGCTCAGAAACATCTGGCTTTATTTGTTGCTACTGTTGTAATGATTGACTTGCATGGCTAGCCACTGAATTAAGGGACTATAACTTTTCATCTTTACATACTCTGCACCACTGTAGAACTTGGCATCGTGTCCTTGAAAGTTTATTGACTAAATGAATGGATAAATGAATGCTTTAGAGAGTAAATTCAGTTACCTTTTTATAATTATCATTTTTCAGGATAGTAGTTCCAAGAATGGGCCTCAAAGTCATGCAAAAAGCCAATAAGTATTATTAATTCAAGGAGCCAATATTTTTCTTATTAAAATAAAGGGTCACTTCCTGAATACATTAATTGTATTATCAGCCCTGAGAAAGATTAATCTAAAAGCTATGAGGTCTCTCAGCAATGCAGGACCTTGTCTGTTTCCTTATAAGATTTCTCACCATCATAGAGATGACAGTACTTCTGATCTACAGAGATTGAGGACTAATGGGATAATGCATTTCATGAAGGATTCCTAACCACAATATGAGTAGGAGCAACATTAAAGCACGTTTTTATTATCTTGTGAAATATTATCTTGTGAATTCATGTTTTCTATTTGATTGCTTTTCTCCCCCTCTAGAGAATTGTGGTTCCACTCAAGCCCAGGCACATGCAATGCCTTTGGAGTTGTGTGGTGCTGACTCGTGTCCTCGGGGACTGTAAGTATTAAGGGTGATGCTGTCCTGTGCATCACCCCGGAACCAAGACTCCGCCATCAGAATGAGACGATGCCTTACTCCACCTGCAAGAGAATGGGATTCTATTGGCATTTTGCAAGTCTGAGTCCAAGCCAGACACTCTGGCAGTTATTTGGGAGAATAATATTTGTCCTGCTTATCTGCAAAGGCTGCTGAAAGACTCTAGTGAACGATTTTATAGAGTACAAATTGATCTACAAATACAAGCATTTTTATTATGACTAAAAACACATCTCATCTTCTACTGGAACTTCTAGATAAAGGAATGTTGGTATGATAAAGAGCTAGAGCTAAAGGGGGAAAAGTGCTAAAAACCTAATTACCAAATATGGCATTAAGAGAGTAATTACTTGATTAATTAATGATAGGGGCCCTATGTTTAAAGTCTTTCAGTTATACTGACATCAACCATCTTTGCCTATCAGGATTGACTTATTTCTGCCGACGAAAAACTACCAAACCACTGAGGCCTAACTGACATGTGATTAATATGGACTCTGTTAATTGTATGGCTGAGTTTTACGCATGAAGCTGTATCCCTGATTTTTCTCCCTTAATTTCCTTCTGTTTAACTGTTGGTTGTAAAACAGTTTTAAATATATCTGCTGAGCATGAGTGCAAGTTTTGCAACTTGAAAAGTGCCTGAGTCAGTTTGGGCATTTCATGTAGTAAAACAGACTTGGGGGAACGCATAGGCTGTGAGATGGATTGCCGCTTGGCTTCCACTCCCAACCCTGCTGGCTCTTTCCTGCAGCTGCTCACTGGCACTGAATCTCATCTGTTATCATTAAGCACATGCATAGCATCAATAGTGGCAAAAGGCTTAATCACTTTCTTTTTGCCAGCCCATCTGATGGCCCTCTTCAACCTCTTTCTGGACAGATGAAGATGATGACAGCTGCCAGTCTGGTCTTCTCAGCAATCATTTACCCTTTCTATTAGTGGCACCTGATTTCCTTTTGGGACCCTACCCTTCCTCCTACACTTTGCCTGCTCATATTCTCTGTGGTTCAAGTAGAGCTGATCTCATTTCCCTTGCTCCAGGGCAGGTCTTACACAAATAGAATCTCAATGATTGGTTTAAGGATGGGCATGTGACCCAAGCTGAGCCAGAGATAGGCACCCCTGGGTTGCAGGTGGCACTAGTGGTGAAGAACCCCCCTGCCAAAGCAGGAGATGCGAGACACAGGCCGCAGGCTCTGTCCGTGGGTTGGACAGATCCCCTGGAGGAGGGAATGGCAGCCCACTCCAGTATTCTTGCCTGGAAGATCCCACAGACAGAGGAGCCTGGCTGGCCATAGTCCATCGGGTCACAAAAAGTCGGGCACGACTGAGGCGGCTTAACACACACACACGTGGGGAAAGAACAGCTCTCTCTTTCCATTAAGCCTAGAGTTTCTGGTCTCTTTGTCACAAACAAAGGAGAGTTCAGCCAAGAATGCAGACGGAGGAAAGAAGAGTCAAGAGATGGAGACAGATAAACTCTGAGGGTCTTGTTTGAATATGTGGGTTTGGTCATACCTGAAGGCAAACCTGATCCTGTGCTTTGCCATTATATGAGCCAGTTTGAATAGATTTTTGTCACTTGTAACATAGAGTCTTGACTCAAATGATGCTGCTGATCACCATACCTTCTGCCTCAGCATTTATGTTCATATCCTTAAGAAAAATGAGAACAAGACAGAAAGAAGTCAGTCTGCAGGAAATAAGATTCAGTGTTTTAGAAATACTTATACTTTTTTTTTTTTTTTTTTTTTGTCAAGCTGCGAGGCATGTGAGATCTTAGTTCTCCATCCAGAGATTGAAACTGTGCCCCCCTGCAGTGGAGTGCAGAGTCCTGACCACTGCACCACCACAACAGTCCCGGAGATACATATACATTAAATAAAATATATTTCCTCCCCTAGAAAAAGTGCTTGGGTCCATCAGACACTTTCCCTTATTTTATTGGAGTGGTCTGATTAAAGTGATTCTGTGACATCTTGCTGGTTGGAGAACGGCTTCATTCACTGGAGGAGACCCTGCAGTTCATTCATTCATTCAATGATGGGTGTCTACTTGTGTGAGGCGATAAAGATGTGTCAGGTAAACAAGATCTCTGTTTACCTAGCAGAGATTACAATCTAATAGATTTTAGTGAATCAAGAATCCAGGATACATAGATATAGAGAAAAATTAACAGATTTTCATAATACCCTTTATTGATGGGTAGGACCACCTGAGGATAGATCCTATGACTTTGAAGGTATGTTCATAATATTATTACAGAAATATTCATGCTTTGATATTTGTTTTACTCTATAATGACCCTCAGGTCTTTTAGTTTTTATTCTTAAAAAGGAAAAATTTTATTAAAAAGGAAATTGAGGCAGCTCAACAATAAGAAGATTGGAAGGACTGAAAAATATGCCCCCCACCCCCCAAGCCCCATTAATCCTATTACTATAAAATAACTGACTTTCTTTGGGGCTACTAAGATTTTTGCAGATTTTGGGCACCTTTACTCCAGTGAGTTACAAACACTTTATATGGTTGAGTGCATTTTATTTTCCCCAGCTCTGCTGATTGTATCAGAGGCCAGAGTTATGTTTCCCAATTCACAGAGGGGATAACCAATGGAGAGAAGGCTAGAGTTGTCTGAGGTATCACAGTTGGAGGTTGAGACAGATACCGATCCACTCTGGTCCTTATGAGGTCTTTCAATGACCCTCTCTCCACTCTCAACCTTGATTCACCATTCCCCAAATATGGAATCCCGAAAGGCATTCCATGCCTTTATCACCACTGTTCTTTATCCTGGACTGTTTGTACCTCTGTGTCCCTTCCTCTCCTGAATTTTTACCTCTAGTTGTCCTTCCAGACCTCAAGAAAAAGTCTTCTCTTTTCATAAAGCTCTCTGACATCCTTCCTAGATAGAAGCAATTTCCTTATATTATCTTCTCATTATATTTGATTTATTCCTGCAGCTTTTTTTTCAAACTTAGTCTAATATTTATTTACATACCTCTCTCTCCTGATGGCATGTAAACTCATTTAGACAAGGAAAGCTGCCTGGCTCCTCCTTGTGACTCTGATTGGGTGTGCTGCTTTGAAAGAGAATTAAATAAGTATTTGCTGAATGAATGATGTGTGGGTTCTTTCACAGATTAAAAATGAAGCTAAATACCTCCTGCTTTCTCTCAGCTGAGTCTTGCAGAGGCTGTTCCCTTTCTAGGGTGTGCGCTTCCATCCCCTCACTTCTGCCACTGGCTAGTTTACAGCCCACACTAAGAAATACATTTTATAGTTAACTCATTATAAACATATCATGAAATATTAACCTTTGCTGCCTGAAATATGTTCTGATCTATACTCTATTACTCTATTCTGTTTCCTTCTATCCTTTTCTCTTCTACTGTGCTATTGTCCAGTCTATTATTTCATTTCAAAAGACATTGGTTGTGGCACACTATTTAATTTCCTTAACCTAATTAGAGTTTACAAGAAGCATTGGCCTAGTTGATTCCTACTTATCTTTCAGATCTCTGTTCACAAGTTGCTTCTTCAGGAAAGTCTCCTGACCTCCCAGGCTAGATTGAGCCTCTGCTAGAGCCCCCTCTTCTTCAGAGAATTTAACCATGTCTTCTTGTGTAATTGTTTGGCTGTATTTTTCCCCATTAAACTCCAAGCTTCATGAGGGTGGGGCTTCTTTATTTTTTAATCATCATATTCTCAGTGCCTAGTACAGTGCCTGGGACCCACCTATGCACATTAAAACTTTGTTGAATAAATTACCTGGGTATTTTTAAATTGATGGATGAGAGACTGTCATAGTCACATTTGCGCTTTAAGTAGATCTCCTAGGCTACATGCATTTCATTGTTCAAAGGACAGATGAAGTTGGGGAGGTGTTGAAGGGTGGAAGGCCTCGATGCCGAGAGGCAGGGAGATCAGTTTGGGAGCCAATATAGAGGGGATCTGAACTAAGGGACAATCAGTGGTGTTGAAGAACTAAGGACAGGTCCCTGAGATTGTTTGAAGGGAAAACTGAGGGAACATAATGATCTGTTTTGGGGGTGAATCCAGTTCTTGTGAATTCTTTTCCATCATGGTCAGACAGCAGGAAGTCACCCTTCTGGCTCTGGGTGCCTCCCAGGCTGAAGGTCTTCCTCGTCCTGGGGTTTTGCCCCTGGAGGGATGCAATAAAGGTATCACAGCCTCTGTTGGGTCTACTGCCTCACAGCACCATTCCAGGGGCTAATTATACCCTGGCTCTCTTTGTTTTCTCCATTGGTGTTAGTTTTAAACCAATTAAGATGGGGAGGGATTTCAAGTAAGATTGTGTCTTTATTGATCAGTTTTACACTAACGTCTTAATTCTTAATTAAGGGAGTCCGATGTTCTTGTGTACAGACACAAAGCCTCCTGAGCTGACCTAACCCACAGCAGAGGAAAGGCAGGCTCCCATGGCACTCAGTTTAGAGATGCAATGGCAGCACGATCCCTCAGCTCCCAGCACCAGCTCTGGACTGGACTGTGTTTTCTGGCAATAGCTCTGGAACCCAGGGCTGTGTCTATGCAGTGTGACTGAGACTTCTCTCGGTACTAGATTTGGTATCTGTGCTCGTCATGAGGGCACATTGCCCAGCTATGGTTCAGACTGTCTGTGATTGTTCTCATTTGGTTATTCAAACAGCCAAAATAATGACTAATGCAACTGACAAAAATATTTTTGGTGCACAGTGACATCAGCCACTTGACCACTGGCCTCTGTTAGAGTTGGAAATCTTAAATCAAGCACAAAAGGAGCAGTCCATAGGATGAGGAGACATTTATCAGAGGCCATCCATCTCCTTTTGCTAGGGTCATGCTGTATAGAACAGGGGCCCTCTGGCTGGATTGCTGCCAGTGCCCTTTCCTCTGTTCATGATCTCTGCCTCTCTGAGATACACCATTTTCCCCTTCTGGGTTGACTATGCATTGAACTGTTTCTTCTTAGATAAACTATTTTTCTCTCAAGATAAACCTCATTTTATTATGTGCTGTCCATATTTCTAATCCACTAAGTCCATTTATATTATCACTTGGCCTTGCCCGATGCTTGGCCTACTTCTCATTTCAGTGTTGCCATGACTCCAGAGTTGCCACAGAACAAGCAAGGAGCACACTTCCTTCCACTACAGAAAAAGGAGGGGAGAAGAGGAAGAAAAACCAATGAGGAGAAAAATGATCCTCTGTTTACTTTCTGTACAGGACCAGCTGTGGTTTCATACAAACTGTGCGGAAAGAACCAGCCATATTGAGAGTAATGATAACAAGTACCATTTGACTGTTTTATATATATTAACTTTCTCAGTTCTTACAGCCACTCTCTGGAGAATGTGCTGTGATCATCTCCGTTCAGCTGAGGAAACTGAGGCACAGAGAGTTTACACATAATATGCCCCAAATAAGTGTGCTAATGTAACTACTAAGTGATTGAGTGAAGCTAACATATAAATTATACAGATTCTAAATTTTAGTAGCTTTCAAATTTTCCCTTTTTAAAAAATATTTATTATTTATTTATTTGGGTTTCCCAGGTGGCTCACTTATAAAAAATCTGCCTGCCAAAGCAGGACAGATCCCATGGACAGAGAAGCATGGCAGGCTACAGCCCGTGGAGTCACAAAGAGCCGGACATGACTGAGCATGCACTCACACTCACACTGTAATTTGCTTATTTGGCTGTGCCGCCTGTTAGTGGCAACATGCAAACTCTTAGTTGCAGCATGTGGGATCTAGTTCCCTGACCAGGTATCAAACCTGCCCCCATGCCGCACCCCCGCCCCCTGCAATGGGGGCACAGTCTTAATTCCTGGACCATGGGAAAAGTCCCTAAAATTCTCAGTTTTTAAGCTCAGGTGTCAGACATAAGTGATCTCAACTGTTACACAGTCATTATTTAAAAATGGGCGAGAGAGCGTGACCACACCTTCTTGGCTCATTTGCTCTCTCCCCACAAATAGACTCACAGATATAGAGAACAAACTTGTGGTTACCAATAGGGAGGGAGGTGGGATGGATTGGAAGTTTGGATGCAAGCTATTATATACGGAATGGGTAAGCAACAAGATCCTACTATGTAGCACAGGGAACTATATTCAATATCCTATGATAAACCATAATGGAAAAGAAATTTTAAAAGAATATATATATACATATATATGTATAACTGAATCATTTTTCTGTAAAGCAGAAATTCACACAACATGGTAAATCAATTATCCTTCAATAAAATAAATCTTTTAAAAACAAAATAATTATGATGCACATGAATTTGAGTCCCTGTTTTCAATTCTGCTTCTCTAGAGAAAAACCTGACTAATATATATCATATATATATATATACTATATTAATCAAGAAGGTATTTCTAATTTCTAAAAATTAAGATTTTCTTTTGATTACTTTTAAATTATTCATTTCTTTTTTATTGGCTGAAAAACTTTCTTTTTTTAATTGACTATTAATTTAACCCTTATTTTTTTCCAAATAACATATTCTTTGTGGACAAATGCATAGCTAGTTTTCATAAATATTCCAGGGACATAAGAAAAAAACAAGTAGTTCTTGTTTGGTGGATTTAGGATTGAAATATACCTATAATTTTATTATTCATTTCCTCACTCTCCAATGAGACAGTTAATTTAGGTAGGTTGATAAGGAGTCCAGAGTCCTCAAGGAGGAAGTAGTCCAGGCCCTAGAGGAGAAAAGCGTCCTGGGCTCTCAAGGAGGAGAAAGGGACAAACATTTTTTTCCTACATTCCTTGTCTTAGTCACATAAAACGCTTTTTCTTTAAGACCAGAACTAATGTCTCAAGGCTATGTTTTCCCTTAAACTCTGTACCAATGATAATATAAAAACAATGTATCCTGCTTGAGGACTTGTTTCTCCTTCTTAAGAACCTTCTGACTAATCCTGTCATCTTAAAATGTATGATGTGGGAGTGGGTCTGGGAAGACCTTTCTATTGTCAGTTCTCAGTTCAGTTCAGTTCAGTCTCTCAGTCGTGTCCAACTCTTTGTGACCCCAGGGACTGCAGCACACCAGGCTTCCCTGTCCTTCACCAACTCCCAGAGTTTGCTCAAACTCTTCCATCGAGTCAGTGATGCCATCTAACCATCTAATCCTTTGTGGTCCCCTTCTCCTGCCTTCAATCTTTCCCAGTATCAGGGTCTTTTCAAATGAGTCACTTCTTTGCATCAGGTGGCCAAAGTTTTGGAGTTTCAGCTTCAACATCAGTCCTTCCAATGAATATGCAGGGCTGATTCCTTTAGGATGGACTGGTTGTGTCTGCTTGCAGTCCAAGGGACTCTCAAGAGTCTCCTCCAACACCACAGTTCAAAAACATCAGTTCTTTGGTGCTCAGCTTTCTTTCTGGTCCAACTCTCACATCCATACCTGATTACTGGAAAAACCATAGCTTTGACTAGATGGAACTTTGTTGGCAATGTCTCTGCTTTTTAATATGCTGTCTAGGTTGGTCATAACTTTTCTTCCAAGGAGCAAGTGTCTTTTAATTTCGTGGCTGCAGTCACCATCTGCAGTGATTTTGGAGCTCCCCAAAATAAAATCTACCTTTAAAATAATGAATTGAAAAGTGTTCTTTTTGTATTCTGGATACATGTCATTTATCAGATACATGAATTGTGGATACTTTCTTCCTTTTTATGGGTTGTCTTTTTATTTTCTTGATGGTGTCATTTTAACCACAAACATTTTAAATTTCAAAGAGTCCAATATTTCTAATATTTTCGTCTGTTGCTTGTGATTTCAGTGACATTGCTTAGAAATCATTGCTTTACCCAAAGTCATGAAGATCTACTCCTATGTTTTCTTCTAGGAGTTTTAGGTATTATATTTATGTCTATGTTCCACTTTTCTTAAGTAGGAATCCCACTTTGTTGTTTTGCATATGGATATCCTCCCTAGATTCTTTTCCTAAGGTGTTGATACACTCTCCGACTTCCAGCATGTTCCTATGCATTTTCCATTCATTCTAATAAGGGAATAATCTTGGCTGGGAGTAGAATCTTGGTTGCAATCTCACAGTGTCTGTGGCTGCTATTTTACTGTTTTTCAGCTTCTATGGTGGCAGTAAAGAAATATGATGCCATTCTGATTATTTTTCCCTTACAGAGCTTGTGTTCTTTTATTTTAGTTTTTTAAATTTATTTTTAATTGAAGGATAATTGCTTTACAATATTGTGTTAGTTCCTGCCATATAGCAGCATGGATCAGCCATAGGTATAATCATGTCCCCTTCCTCTTGAACCTCTCTCCCACCTCACACCCCACCCCTCTAGGTTGTCAGAGCACAAGATTTGAGTCCCCTGCACCATACAGGAAACTCCCACTGGCTATTTAATTCTACATATGGTAATGTTTCAATGCTATTCTCTCAATTTGTCCCACCCTCTCCTTCCCGCATTGTCTTTGCAAGTCTGAGCTTACGTTCTTTTTATTTGAATGCTTTTCTTTTCACCCAAAGTTTGGAATATTACCAAGATGTTTCTTCATGTGTCTCTTTACTCTATAGTCCTGACAAAACTCAAAAAGTCTTATGTGTTATAACTCTTCTTTGCTTCTCCTGGAGCACCCATGTTTCACATACTGGGCCTTCTGGATATATTTTCCATGGCTCTTAAGTTTTCCTTCATGATTTCCATCTCTTCACATTTTTCCTTTGTGTTTTGAAATATTTCTTATAATTTGATTTTCCAGGCCATTAATTTGGATCTCAACAATGACCACGCTCTATTTTGATTTCTTTCCTGAATCTCTTAGTTGAGATTTTTTGACTCCAGTAAGGCTATCTTGCTGCTGTGTGTTTTGTACGTGAGTCTCCATAAGTACTTGTTATTTTTTATTTTATTTTATTTTTAATTTATCTTTTCAGATTATGCTTTGCAGCATGTGGGATCTTATTTCCCCAACCAGGGATCGAGCACATGTCCCCTGCATTGGGAGAATGGAGTGTTAACCAGTGGACCACCAGGGAAGTCCCCAAGTACTCATTATTTTTATTTAAAAAAATTATTAATTTAATTTAATATAATAAATTAAATTAGAAATTTATTTTAAAAGTGTTGACATTCTTCTTCAGCAGCTCTATTTCACTGTACATGCATTCTGTGTCTTCTTATGGATATTTCCATGTCAGCAGAAACTCACATTACCCACATCTTCACTAGAGCCTGCTGTCCAAAGACCCCAGAAGCCCTTAGAAGTGGGAGAGGTAGAGAGATTGAATGCGTGCCTGAGAGAGTGAGGGAGTTTGGATCATTATCTTCCAAGGACGTTTGCAACAGGTTACACCACTTCAGTTTCAGTTTCTGATCGAATTCTCTGCCTCTTCAAGCAGAATGTGTTCTCTTAGGCCTGGGCCTGAATCCTATTTGTTTTTGCACACTTAACACTTGGTCCAGGGTGTGGGGCATAAAGGACTTTCACCAGCTATACTTGGAATGCATGAATGCAAATGTGAAACTCCAATGAATAATTTGATCAGGACTCAGGAAATTCATCTTGAATCTTGCATTGCCCACAGAGTCTTTGACTCTGGTAATTTAAATAAAGGAGATTTTACTGGAATGATTTTGAGATAGTCCAAGGATTGAGAAAGTAGAGAACTAAGCCTGGAAATGGGCAGGAGGCAAGGCAGCCCCTGAGGGCCAGGAAACTAGAAGTCAGGACTAACCAAGCAATAGAAACACTATGATCAGTGTTACATTACTGAGGGAATGTCCCCCAGTCTTTTTAAAAAAATTGCTCACTCAATATTTAAAGCCCTGGAGAGACTCTATCAGCTATATAACAACCATGGCAGGAAGGATTTGATCTATTGGCTTCTGGAGTGGGAGTCAGGCATCTGGATTTCCCACCTCAAAAAGGCAAACCCACAAAAGAAAGGTAACTCCTCCTAAGGGCAGGGTGTGTTAGGGAGGGGGGCATGGTGCCGGGCGACCACAAAACAGCATGTTTCCAACAAAGGAGGCTTTTAGAAAAGAGGTGTCTGATTTCCAAAGTAGTGCAAATGTTCCCTCTCTGAAGCCTATCTTTTCTCCCTGCTGTTGGAGCCCCTAAGAGTACTGCCAATGCTGGAGTGAGGGAGGGGAGAGGAAAGGGTAAATGAAATGCTATCAGACTCATACCGGCCCCCTCCATCTTCCAAGCCCTGCTCTTCTGAAGTGGGACCTGTTCTCTTGGGAGCCAGGGGAATTCTCAAAACTGGTTTTATGGAGAGGCAGGTGGGCTCCTGGGGTTCTACAATCAACCCATCTCTCATAAAAGCAGTGTAGGTATAACATTTAGGTTCTTAGATTGAACAGACTTTTGTGGGTTGGATTGAGATGTTAGTCACTGAACAGTGTTACTAGTTTCCAAACAACATTCCTTTCCCCCTCTCTTCTTTTCTCTACAAATGTTTATTGAATGTCAGTCGTTGAAAACCAAAACAGCCCCTTTTTAAGCTCCAGTACTTTGACCACCTGATGTGAAGAATCATTGGAAAAGACCTTAATGCTGGGAAAGATTGAAGGCAAAAGGAGAAGGTGGTGGCAGAGGATGAGATGGTTAGATAGCATCACTGATTCAATAGACATGAATTTGAGCAAATCCTGGGAGATAGTGGAGGACAGGGGAGCCTGGCATGCTGCAGTACATGGGGTCAAAAAGAGTCAGACGTGGCTTAACGACTGAACAGAAACAACATGGAACTTCCAACCTAGTGGGAGAAAACAGATATGAAACAAAAAAACCACACAACTGAGCACGTATTTGTAAACTCGTTCTGTACTATATGCAATAAGTAGTGTCATGACAGAGACCTACTTCAGATGGGGGAGATATGAGAAGGTCTCTGAGGAAATGACACATTGACTGAAGACTTGAATGCCTTAGGCAAATTGCTTCATTCCTCGATTTCCATCTCATCACAAAAACTTCTGTCTTGCAGTTCTCAACCCTGGGTAGTGTTCAGGTGTATCATTTTGTTGCTGCTGTTGTCATCACAATGATTCAGGGGGTACAACTGAAAGTTTGTGTACAGAAGCGTGAACACTAAAGGCTAACAAGGGTTCTGCATAATAAAGAAGAATCCTGCTTGAAATGCTAACAACATCTTCATCTGAGAAGCCCTATAGGCAGCCAACCTCATCAGGAGAGCTGCTCCTCAGCGTTTGTTGCTCTGGAAGTGATGGGATGGAATCAGATTGGCACAGCTTGAGTCCCCCTGTCCACTCCTGAACCAAGCACAGTGACTCAGAGTGGGAAGGGGTGAAACTGCCAAGGCAGATAGTGGTGCTGAATTTCTGCTGGGCTGATGGAGAAGCTGATGGCCATTACGTGGGTGAGAAGGGCAGTTGTGCAAGATGAGGCTGGATAGGGAGGCAGGGCTGATCACTCGGGGCCTTGTCAAAGATTCTGGATTCCTCCTGAGTGCCCTGGGAGACCACAGACAGGTTTTAAGCAGGGGAAGAGGATGGCATAATTTGTGCCAAGCTTCAGAGAGTGTACATTAAATTTTAGTGGGGACATGACTGAGTGACTGAGCACATATGGGCTTCTTGCCTAGACCTTCCTCCGTGGAAGAAAGACTGTATCTCCTCTGCTTCTTTTACCTTCTCCTTTCTTCTCTCTTTTTAATGAATAGATTCCATTGTCTTCTACCTAGAGATAAAGGACAAAGGCAGAATTGTGCTCTGGGAAAGCACTATTCTTTCATAGGCCTTTATCAAGTGTGGTTTTCTGATCTGCATCACATGACAAAATCTGCTTTCTGCTCTGGAGATGAGAGTTGGAAATAAGCAAGTGTTCTTATCCCAGGAAGTCATTCTTTTAATCCAATTAATTACTTAGTGGAAAATCTCTCCATCCCAGCAATGCTTATGCTGTGATGGCCAAGTCCAGGGCATCGCCAACATATCTTTGCAAATTTCATTAGCAGTGGCTATTTCCGTTTTCTTCTAGGTCATTAATGAGTTTGTTAAATGAGGTCAGTTCCAGCACCAGCCTCTGACATGCCCTAGTGGACCTTTTGCTTCCAACCAGGTGTACTTCCCATTTATCCCTGATTACGTAGTATTTTCACCCTGCCAGCAATCCATTTAGATGAGAGCATTCAAAAACAGGCCAATTTAATTTGAAGCACAACTTTTACGGAAGTAGTTGTCAAATGCATTTCTGATGCCCACATAATGTTACTGTACTCTTGTCACCTGCTCACTCTTCTGTTCTCTTTTATACCTCTTCCTATTGCTTTTTGCCAAACAAGTTTTTTTCAATTATAATAAAATGCACATAACATAAAATTTACTACCTTAGCCATTTTAAGTGTACAGTTCAGTAATGTTAAGTATATTCATACTGTTGTGCAAGTAATCCCCAGGACAATTTTATCTTGCAAAATTAAACTCTATACCCATTGAACAACCATTCTCATTTTCTCTTCCTCTAAGCCCCTGGAACCTACCACTCTACTTTCTGCTTTTACAAATTTGGTTACTCTAGATACCCTGTGTGAGTAGAATCATAGAGTATTTATCTTTTTGTGACTTACTTATTTCACTTAGCATAATGCCCTCAAGGTTCGTTCACATCGAAGCATGTGCCAGAATTTCTTCCCCTTTAAGACTAAATGATATTCCATTATATATATATATATATATTCCATTATATACATATATTCCATTATATGTATCTACATATGTCTACACTAAATTTTGATTGTCCATACATCTGTTAATGGACACTTGGGTTGCTTCTACCTTTCAGTTAATGTGGATATTGCTGCTATGAACATGGGTGTACATTTCTTTCAATTCTTTTATTTATATACCCAGAAGTGAAATTGCAGAATCATATGGAAATTCTATTTATAATAGAATTTTTTAGACTGTTATACTATTTTCCACAGGGGGTCACCATTTAACATTCCTACTAACAGTGCACCAAATTTTCAGTTTCTCTGTATCTTTCCCAGCATTTGTTATTCCTGTCTTTTTGACTGTACCCAACCTAATGGGTATAAAGTGACATTTCATGGTGGTTTTGGTCTTCCCAGTGGCTCAGATGGTGAAGAATCTGCCTGCAGTGCAGGAGACCTGGGCTCGACGCTAGGTTGGGCAGGTCTCTGCAGGATGGCGTGGCAGCCCACCCCAGTATTCTTGCCTGGAGAGTCCCCATGGACAGGGGAGCCCGGTGGGATGCAGTCCTTGGGGTCGCAGTCAGACTCGACTGAGTGACTAAGCACACAGCACGGTCCCTGGTGGTTCTGGTTTGCATCTCTACAATGACTAGTGATGCTGAGCACCTCTTCATAGCTTGTTAACCACTTGAGTATCTTGTTTGGAGAAATATCTATCTAAGTTCTTTGCTCATTTTTTAGTTAGGTTTTTTGTGTTGTCATAGGAGTTCTTTATATATTCTAGATATTAATCTTTTTATCAGATATATGACTTGCATTTCCCTTATTCCATAAGCCACTTTTTCATTCTGTTGATTGTGTTTTTTGATGTATAGAAGTTTTAAATTCTGGCTTAATCTCCTAATGAGTTTTATGATTTTATAAATTATCATTTTTCTTGTAGAAATTACCATTCTGTGTATTTGCCACACTTTTTTTTCTCTATTATCCAATTCTGGTACTTCACCTTCTTTAGGGTTAGCATTTCTGAATCATAACTGTTGGCATCAATTTCCACAATATGAAAGAAATCTTAGTAATGGCTTGAAATAAGAAAAATAAGAAGGTGGGATAGGTAGTTTGTTGCTTCACTTGGAAAAATTAAGAAGTGACCGGGGTGAGTGATCATTAACTCTAATAATGATCTTTAACACTGCATAACATTCTATGGCCAATCTTGTCTTTTTTCCAATGATCCTGCATAAAAGAAATTGTAATTCCCACTTTACAGGTGAGAAAACTGAGATTAAAGAGAGGTATCTTGTTCAGTTTCACAAACGTTACATTCTTCTGTTCTGTGCAACACCTACAAAGGAGATGTTTGGAAACCCTTCTGAAAATAAGTGAATAACCTCTTACCTCATTCCTCTCGTTTGAGCCTGTCCTGTGCTACAAAATTGAGACTTGCTTACCTATCAGATGCAGGCATTGCGCTGTGAACTTCACATGCCTTAGTTCATTGATCCACCTCACTGTGCAAGGCAGTCTGAGGCTCAGAGAAGTTAAAGAATTTTGCCCAAGATCACACTTCCAAAAAGTGGTAGAGCAAGAACTTGTACCCAAGCCAGCCTGATACCAAAGCTGCTTCATCCCAAGTTTAGATCACAAAAGAGACCTTGAGTCAGAACATACTCTGCTTGCTGCTGCTGCTGCTGCTACGTCACTTCAGTCGTGTCCGACTCTTTGCGACCCCATAGACAGCAGCCCACCAGGCTCCCCAGTCCCTGGGATTCTCCAGGCAAGAACAGTGGAGTGGGTTGCCATTTCCTTCTCCAATGCATGAAAGTGAAAATGAGAGGGAAGTCGCTCAGTCGTGTCCGACTCTTAGCGACCCTATGGACTACAGCCTACCAGACTCCTCCTTCCATGGGATTTTCCAGGCAAGAGTACTGGAGTGGGGTGCCATTGCCTTCTCTGATACTCTGCTTAAACTATCCTTATTATAAAGTACCTCAAAAGACCCTTTGTTGATCAAATTATTTTGCTTAGACTTTCAGTCCCCTTTCATTTGCTGTATGTTTTAGAAAGGAGTTACAGTCTCAGATCTCTGCTCTGCAGTGAACTAGCTGTGAAACTGTAGATAAGTAGCAAACTCCTCTTGGCCTTGATTTTTTCATCTGAAAACTATCCATTATATCACGTACTTCATGTGGTTGACTTGAGTAGTAAATGAAATAATATATGCACAAATGCTTAGCAGATAGCCTAGCCCATGGTAAGCACTCAGTAAATTTTAGCTATTTTATTAATTTATAAAATTTAAAATACATTTTATAAACAAATTTGACCCATATAGTATATAGCATATACTATATGTCCTTCTCTTAGTCCTTCATGATTTTTCCTTGTTAAACAGAGTACATAAAAGGAGACTCACAGTGAAATCTTTTGCTGGAAAAGTTAACTACAGGTAGGTTCTGCATCAGGACTTGATACTGCTGTAAATTATTAAAAAGCCTAAGCAATGTTATAGACACACAGTACTTATTCTCTCACATAAAAGAAATCCAGAGATAGGAAATTCAGAGCTGGTATGGCAACACCATGAAGTCTTTCAGACACAGGTTCTATCTCTTTGGTTTCACTAGCACTAGAGCATAGTCTTTAACTTCAAAGTGACCTAACGGTTCAGCGTGGTTGCAGAAGCTCAGCCATCATGCCTATATTTGAGAAAGCAGAAAGGAGGAAAAACAGAAGAACAGACAAGGAACAGCTTTCAGTTCTAAGGAGTCTTTTGGGAATCTCATATAGCACTCTCATTTATATATCATTGGCCAGTCTTTAATCAGTACTGGCTTACTGGCTTTATGTACCAGCAAGACAGGCTTGGAAATGTCATCTTTTAATTGGTTTCATTTCCATCCTTATTAGAATCTGGTTACTAAGAAAGAAGGGGAAATGGATCCTGGGATGGTAATTTGCAGTCTCTGCCTCAGAGGCAAAAATTGGTGTGCATTGAGGTTTTAGAGCAACTGTATCTAGAGTTGCTCCTGAGGCTGGAGAGAGTCTGGGGAAAGGACAGACTCAGGGATCTCTGTTTATGTGTATTGGATATTGAAGTTGCATAGGAAGTTTATTTTGCTAAAACCGTTCTACTGCCTACAGTAATTCTACAAACTACTATTAGAAAGCAAGGGACTATTACCATTCATTCCAGCCCACCAGTTCAGCCCACCAGTCATACCACCAGTCCATTCAAAACAAGACTGAAGGCAGGAATATTACATAAAGGAATAGAGAGAGGTTATACCAGGATATTTCAGGTAATAAAAACTTACCTATGTGCATGTCCCTATAACAAATTAGAGGAGCAATCACCTTGAGTTGTTGTGTTGTGCTGTGGAAGCTGTGTGAAGAAAGGTGAGGTCTCTTTCCCTTATGCACATGGCTGTACCCATTTTGATGTTGGATCTGAACTCATGATTACATTGGATTTAACCTCATGTGTGCAGAACCAATTAAATGTTTTAATCAATGATTCCACTGGCCTTTCAAGTCTAATTTTGGGTAAGCAAATGTTTTGGTTTTTTAGATGTAGATCTGCATTCAAATTTCCTGTTCCAGCAGATTCACGGGGATCGTTCTGCTGTCAGATCATGTGTTCTGATTTCTGGTACTCTGTGCTCTGCCAAAGGATTGATTCACTTTTGCCCACATGTTCCTCAGGCCTAGTGCATCAGTAGATATTTGATAAATGTTTGTTGACAGTCATTGCTACTAATTATGCAATGCAATCGAGTTTTAAAAATGCACAGGCCCTCACTTTAAAACTGTCTTCAGAATCTGTTTGGTAAGATCATGTAATAATGAGGTCAGGGTTTTTTTCCTTCAGTGGCTAAAGTCTTTTTGAAGGATGTAATATTGAGCCTTCAGATGTTGAAGTCAATTCCAAAGAAAACAGGACTTGGAGGAGGACCCAGGAGAGGGAAGCCCGCAGTGAGCACTTGCTTAACAAAATACTTGTCCTCATGCTGGGACTGGCCTTCCCACCCTCTTGATGGGTTGCTCCTCATGGGGGCCCAGGTGCTGCTGCCAGAATGATCTGAGGTCGGGATCTTCCTCCTCTCCATCAAGGTGCCTCTCTCTTAAGCCCAGTGAACATATTTGCCCTGTCTCAGTTCAGAGTTCTGACACTGTAAAAGAAACCACTGCCTGGGCCCTCTGCATGAAGATACTCCTTTTTGCATCCCTACCTCATTGGTGGTCTACTCCTTGTTTCTTTGGAGGGTCCCCTTTCTGACATCTTTCTCAGTAGCTACCAGACCTCTGGGCTTCCTTTGTCACCATATAAGACTTCCTTTGTCTTCCCTCCTGCCACCAGACCCCCAGAAATGAGGCTAGGCTCTTATTGCCTGATCTCAGGGAGAAGTTGGAAGTCCCAGTTTCCTCAACCTCCCCCTCCTACCACCAGACCCCCAGAAAGGAGATTAAGCTCTTATTGCCTGAGCTCAGGGAGAAACTGGAAGCCCCAATTTCTAGTGGGCTTCCTCCCACTGGAAGCCCCAGTGGGAACTGTTGTATATATTTTCTCACAAAATCACCTTGCAAAGACCTACAGGTCTTTGGAGCACTCTGAGCCCACATGGATCTCTAGTGCCTATTCTTTGGGGAAAGCTGCACCCTGCCTCTGACTAATGTATTTTTGAAACCCACAGAGTTCGGAAGTTGAGGATTGCTTGTGTTTCTGGGACACCGTGTTATCAGGAAGGCAAGACAGTAGAAAGGGGATTAGGAAAATGGTCCTGACCATGGGCACAACTCTGTAGCTTAATTCTAAAGCCTTTGTGGTGTAAAGCAGTGCTTTGAAACCTGACTACAGGTTAGAATCTCCTGGGAGACTTCTTAAAAATGTGGCCTCTTGGTTCTCACCCCAGGATACTCTGATTCAGAGAAACTAACATGCAGACCAGACATCTGTGCTTTTGACTAGCTCCTTAGATGATCCTGGGGCAGTCACTGGTTAGAGGATGTACACACAGAGAGCAGCCTTGTGTGAAGAGTGGTGTGCATCCATCGCAGTGTAGTGGGGGGTGTGCACTCTGGGCTGGAGGGGACACCGAGGGCCATTGCCGTCTGCACTTGCAGAGTGTGCCTGGCTCGTCAAGGGGAAAACTGGAGGCCCCGGGGGCCAAACTTCCAAGCTAACTTAGGTTATGCAGGGGATGAGACCATCCCCAAAGGACAGAGTAGATCTGAAAGGGGTAAGCTAGAATGGACAGGAGGAAGGAGTTTTGCTAGAGCACTTGGGACGATGGAGCTGGGGATCTTTGTGGGGCTGTTGGAGGATTTTAGGACTAAAACTGGGTAAAAGGAGTTTCTGTTGTATGTTTTTCCATGTGACTGTCCCTTTAGCCATATCTTCCAGGACTTCATGAAAGACCTACTTAAGTTTTCAGGTTGTTTGGTTTGGGTTTATTTTGGATGTGACACCATGCTGGCATGTAGGCAGCCTTGTTTTTTATTCAGGTTATAGACATAAAAATACTGCCCTTGAAGGACTATGATGAGGAGTTGAGATACCCTATTTAATATCTCAGTCAAATAGTAGATGCTAAGACAAACAAACAAAAAACACAGCACAATTATTGAATTACCAGCAGTTACTGAGAGCATACATATGCCACATGGTGTGCTGGGCACCATGGAAAAGCAGAGAAATGAGGAGCCTACAGTCTGAATCAATTAACTTTTATCATAAATTTGTGCTCCAGAAAGATCTCTGACTCAGACATCATCAGACCTGACTGCATAAGCTTTGCAGAAAGTCTGTGAGAATTAGAACCACATATTTAAGAATCTGGCCAGATTCAAGAGTGTCTGAGCTGGAAAGGGCCATAAGAGCATCCATTTCATTTTCCACATTTTCCTGATGAGGACCTCAGGCCTGCAGAGAGGGAGAACTTATAACTGAGATAAATTGTTATAACTTCTATTAAGTATTTAAAGATGTGGTTATTATTTATAGAGCAACTCTAAAAGTTATGCCAATATAACTTCTTAATAGACAGAGCATGAAGTATAAAATGTCAGTGCTAAAATTTTCCTAAGGGTCCCCTGGTTCAGATTGCTTATTTTACTAATGAGGAAACTAGGGATATACTTTACTGTGTCTACTGCTGAGTCACAGCCTGTGGGTGAGTGTATCTCAGCAAGGTTTGAGGTAGGAGACTGGCAAATGATAGCACAGCAGTCTTGAGTATTTTTTTCCAGAACGGTGTTGATAAACTGCTGCTCAAATACATTTCCTTTCCTTCCTTGACTGCCTGGTTTTATTTGACCACATAGCTACAAGTCAAGTGAAATAAAGAAAGGCAAAAAATGTATAGACATAACATATGTCTATACATGGACAAAGAATATGTGTATAAGTTAGGATGCATTTAAAGACAAAGTGACATAATGCCTTACAATGGCTTAAGCAATAAAGATGTATAACTATCCTTGCAGCAAGAAATCTAGAGATAGAGGAGTCCAGATTTGATGCATAGGCTCCATTTGTCATTAGAAACTCAGGTGTGTTTTTTTTGTTTTGTTTTAATTTTCTATCCTGCCAACCTCAGTACATTGGTTTTTCTGTCCAAAGGCTGATGAGCCTAAAATAATTGTCTCAACGTTCAGCACTAGGTTTTGTGTGCTTGGTCGCTCAGTTGTGTTTGACTCTGCAACCCCATGGACTGGCCCGCCAGGGTCTTCTGTCCATGGGGATTCTTCCGGTAAGAATACTGGAGTGGACTGCCTTGCCCTCCTCCAGGAGCATCAGGTTTTATACATATTCAAAAAAGGAGAGATATAGAGGACTCTCAATTTATCTGTTTATCATGGACCAAAACTTTCCCTAGACAGGATTTCCCAAAATCCTCTGACAGGATTTTGCTGGGTCTCATGACTGGATCTGTGTCACATGTCCTCTAATTTCCAGCAAAGAAAAAAGAAGTTATTCTGCCTGGCCCAAACCAATCATAATTCCCCTCCTAGGTCTGAAGAAAGATCCTTCTTTCTTTGGGATGTTTCTTCTTTGACAATGCAAAATTCCATAAACTACAGACAAGGATAACACTGGGAAAGGAAAAAAGGTATAGCCAATTTTACACATCAAGAGATTCGTAGATCTTGAATTTTTTTTTTGGAATAATACTTTGTAAGGCTACTTTCTAGATAGATTAGTAGCTATACTCTTGAGTTTTATTTTTTTATTAATTTATTTTAATTGGAGAATAGTTGCTTTACTATATTGTGATTGCTTTTGTCATACATCAATATGAATCAGTCACAGGTATACATATGTCCCCCCCATCCTGAACCCCCTCCCACCTCCCCCCCCTCCATCCTATCTCTCTGGGTTGTCCCAGAGCACCAGCTTTGGGTGCCTTGCTTCATGCATTGCACTGGTCATCTATTTTACATATGGTATTGTACATGTTTCACTGGTATTCTCTTAAATCATCCCACCCTCACCTTCTCTAGATGAGTCCAACATCTGTTCTTTACATCTCTGTCTCCTTCGCTGCCCTGAGTGTAAGATCATTGGTACCATCTTTCTAAATTCCATACATATGTGTTAATATACAGTATTTGTCTTTCTCTCTCTGACTTACTTCACTCTCTATAATAGGTTCCAGGTTCATCCACCTCATTAAAACTGACTCAAACGAGTTCCTTTTTATAGCTGAGTAATATTCCATCATGTATATGTACCATAATTTCCTTATTCATTCATCTGCTGATGGACATCTAGATTGCTTCCATGTCCGAGCTATTGTAAATAGTGCTGCAGTGAACACCGGGGTACATGTATCTCTTTCAATTCTGTTTTCTCCGAGGTGTATGCCCAGCAGTGGGATTGCTAGGTCATATGGCAGTTCTAGGGCTTCCCTGGTAGCTCAGTGGGTAAAGAATCTGCCTGCAATGCAGGAGACCCTGGTTTGATTCCTGGGTTGGGAAGATCTCCTGGAGAAGGGATAGGCTACCCACCTGGGCTTCCCTGGTGGCTCAGATGGTAAAGAATCCTCCTGCAATGTGGGAGACCTGGGTTCAATCCTTGAATTGGGAAGATCCTCTGGAAGAGGGGATGGCCACCCACTCCAGTATTCTTGCCTGGAGAATTCCTTGGACAGGGAAAGCTGGCAAGCTGCAGTCCATGGGGTCACAAAGAGTTGGACACAACTGAGTGACTAAGCACACACGCTCATGGCAGTTCAATTTCCAGTTTTTGAAGGAATCTCCGCGATGTTCTCCCTTGTGACTGTACCAGTTTGCATCCCCACCAACAGTGCAAGAGGGTTCCCTTTCCTCCACACCCTCTCCAGCATTTATTGTTTGTAGACTTTCTGATGATGGCCATTGACCAGTGTGAGATGATACCTCATGTTTTGATTTGCATTAATTTAATAATGAATGATGTTGAGCATCTTTTCATGTGTTTATTAGCCATCTGTATATCTTCCTTGGAGAAATGTCTGTTTAGTTCCTTTGCCCACTTTTTGATTGGGTTGTTTACTTTTCTGGTATTGAGCTGCTTGTATATTTTGGAGATTAATTCTTTGTCAGTTGTTTCACTTGCTATTATTTTCTCCCATTCTGAAGGCTGTCTTTTCACCTTGCTTATAGTTTCCTTTGTTGTGCAAAAGCTTTTAAGTTTAATTAGGTCTCATTTGTTTATTTTTGTTTTTATTTCCATTACTCTAGGAGGTGGGTCATAGAGGATCTTGCTATGATTTATGTCAGAGAGTGTTCTGCTTATGTTTTCCTCTGGGAGTTTTATAGTTTCTGATCTTACATTTAAGTCTTTAATCCATTTTGAGTTCATTTTTGCAAGTGGTGTTAGAGAGTATTCTAGTTTCATTTTTTTTACGCATAGTTGACCAGTTTTCCGAAAACAATTTGTTGAAGAGACTGGAGTCAGAAATCCGAGATTTAAATCTTGGCACTAGCACATATAAGCTGCCATTCAGTTGTCTCATCTGTAAATTTGGAATAGTAATACTACCTATTTCATAGTTTTGGGGGATTGTTATTATTATTATTTTGCAAATAAAGACTTGGTAATATTGTATAGTTGTTAAGTACTTGAAACTCTGTCAAGCACCTAGGAAGTTCTCAATAAACCTTGGCGGCTTTTACTTTGGAACCATTGGTTCTATACATTTAAATTATGTTTGAGTGAAAGTCACTCAGTTGTGTCCAACTCTTTGTGACCCCATGGACTATACAGTCCATGGATTCTCCAGGCCAGAATACTGGAGTGGATAACCTTTCTCTTTTCCAGGGAATCTTCCCAACCCAGGGATCTAACCCAGGTATCCCACATTGCAGGCAGATTCTTTAGCATCTGAGCCACCAGCGAAGCCCAAGAATACTGGAGTGGGTAGTCTATCTCTTCTCCAGCACATCTTTCTGATGCAGGAATTGAGCCAGGGTCTCCTGCATTGTAGGTGGATTCTTTATCAGCTGAGTTTGTCTTCTTTCAAATCAAAATTGTATAAGACTCTCCCCTATTCCCTAAGCCTGTGGCTGTATTTTTCTAAATGTAAAACAATATCTAGTATGGATGTGTCCTTTTGTTGGGTGGGGTGGGAGTGGGGCTTCTCTTCTTCAGCCAAGGAAATTCAGGCAGAATGTTGCTGGTGCATCTTTCTGATCTTCAGACCCCAGATATGCAGTTGACACCACTCTTGTGGCAGAAAGCGAAGAAGAACTAAAGAGCTTCCTGATGAAAGTAAAAGAGGAGAGTGAAAAAGCTGGCTTTTTCAACATTCAGAAAACTAAGATCATGGCATCTGGTCCCATCACTTGATGGTGAATATATGGGGAAACACTGGAAAGTGACAGACTATTTTCCTGGGCTCCAAACTCACTGCAGATGGTGACCGCAGTCATGAAATTAAAAGACGCTTGCTCCTTGGAAGAAAAGTTATGACCAACCTAGACAGTATATTTAAAAGCAGAGACATTACTTTGCTAACAAAAGTCCATATAGTTAAAGTACAGTTTTCCAGTAGTCATGTATGGATGCAAAGAAGGCAATGGCACCCCACTCCAGTATTCTTGCCTGCAGAATCCCAGGGCCAGGGGAGCCTGGTGGGCTGCCATCTCTGGGGTCGCATAGCATTGGACACGACTGAAGCGACTTAGCAGCAGCAGCAGCAGCATGTATGGATGTGAGAGTTGGACTGTAAAGAAAGCTGAGTACCAAAGAATTGATACTTTTGAACTGTGGTGTTGGAGAAGACTCTGGAGAGTTCCTTGGACAACAAGGAGATCCAACCAGTCCATCCTAAAGGAGATCAGTCCTGAATATTCATTGGAAGGACTGATACTGAAGCTGAAACTCCAGTACTTTGGCCACCTATTGTGAAGAACTGACTCATCAGTAAAGGCTCTGATGCTGGGAAGGATTGAAGGGAGGAGGAGAAGGGGACGACAGAGGATGAGATTATTGGACAGCATCACCGGCTCAATGGACATGAGTTTGAGCAAGCTCTGGGAGTTGGTGATGGACAGGGAAGCCTGGCATGCTGCAGTCCACAGTGTCAGAAAGAGTCAGACACAACTGAGCTACGGAACTGAACTGAGCTAGAGTGAATCTTACTTAAAAAGCTTACTCAGGTCTAGAATCCATTTGATTTCCAGTTGAATGTTTGCCTCTCAGGTCCAAACCAAAACAGCAATGCAATTTACCTTATCTACATTATATTTCTGGCTGCCAGGGTGAGATCTGGCAGTACCTCAGCTCACAGGAGGCCAGGGCACACAGCCCAATGAGTTTTCTTTCCTAGGTCCAGGAAACTGGGCAGATCTGGGAAATTTGGAAATTTTCAGAGGACTAGCAGATCATTGCCTCCATTCAGTTAGAATATTGACGGGAGGGTGTATTTATTCAGAATCCAATCACCACTGTTATATTTGTGTCCGATAGGAAGTGGAGTTGGTGTCAGAGGAAGGGCTATTGTCACTCTCATTGTTTACAAGACAATAGTTGGGAAGATCTGCTCAAGGTTCTTTTGACCATGGTGCCATTTACAGTCTTTGGCATAACTGACTGGATTTTACTGCTACTCCTCTATTTATTCCTGAGAGTCTCCCTGAGAATTCTATAAATATCCAAGATGTCCCCTGTAAGGGACTCAGTGCTAGAAATTGATGGCCTGAAGGTAGACACTTCCTATGCTGTGGGCTTTAGAATATAATGAGCAAATATTTGGCTCCCCACTGGTGGGAAAAGGAAGACTTGCCTCTCCTCACATACAGATTCCAACATGAACTCTGCTGTGTCTTATATATAGGTGTTTTTACTGACCTTGAGAAAGGTCAGAAAACTGGCAAACTTGGGTGTTGGGTGATCATTTTAGAAAATGGGAAAACCCAGGAAATACCTTTAAAATTTTTTCCTGTATATTCTTCCTTGATTTCTCCTCTTTTTAGTTTAATTTTTCTACTATTTATCTTTTTCCTTTCTGTTCAGATCAGTTCAGTTGCATAGTTGTGCTCAACTCTTTGTGATCCCGTGAACTGCAGCACATCAGGTTTCCCTGTCCATCACCAACTCCTGAAGCTTGCTCAAACTCATGTCCATTGAGTCAGTGATGCCATCCAACCATCTCATCCTCTGTTGTCCCCTTCTCCTTCCACCTTCAATCTTTACCAGCATCAGGGTCTTTTCAAATGAATCAGTTCTTCACATAAGGTGGCCAAAGTATTGGAGTTTCAGCTTCAACATCAGTCCTTCCAATGAATATTCAGGAATGATTTCCTTTAGGATGGACTGGTTGGATCTGCTTGCAGTCCAAGGGACTCTCAAGAGTCTTCTCCAACACCACAGTTCAAAAGCATCAATTCTTCAGCGCTCAGCTTTCTTTATAGTCCAACTCTCACATCCATTCATGACTACTGGGAAAACCATAGCTTTGACTAAACAGACCTTTGTTGGCAAAGTAATGTCTCTGCTTTTTATACGCTTTCTAGGTTGGTCATAACTTTTCTTCCAAGGAGCAAGTGTCTTTTAATTTCATGGCTGCAGTCACTATCTGCAGTGATTTTGGAGCCCCCCAAAATAAAGTCTCTGACTGTTTCCACTGTTTCCCCATCTATTTGTTTTGAAGTGATGGGACCATGACCTTAGTTTTCTGAATGTTGAGTTTTAAGCCAACTTTTTCACTCTCCTCTTTCACTTTCATCAAGAGGCTCTTTAATTCTTTGCTTTCTGCCATAAAGGTGGTATCATCTGCATACCTGAGGTTATTGATATTTCTCCTGGCAATCTTGATTCCAGCTTGTGCTTCATCCAGCTCAGTATTTCTCATGATGTACTCTGCATATAAGTTAAATAAGCAGGGTGGCAATATACAGCCTTGACATACTCCTTTTCCTGTTTGGAAATAGTCTGTTGTTCCATGTCCGGTTCTAACTGTTACTTCTTGACCTGCATACAGATATCTCAAGAGGCAGGTCAGGTGGTCTGGTAGTCCTATCTCTTGATGAATTTTCCACTGTTTGTTGTGATCCACACAGTCAAAGGCTTTGGAGTAGCCAATAAAGCAGAAGTAAATGTTTTTCTGCTAGTTAGGAAAACAGAAATTATATTTGTGCCCTTTTGGTGGTTATTCATGAAAGATGGCTGTGGCCTTGTCTTGCTATGCTACTGTTTCATTTATGGCCTCTGATCACAGAACCTTGCATATGCCCTAACCCCCAGAAACAATTTGTGGTAGCTTTTCTCAGTTTTCTTTCAAGGGTAGTTAAACCTGAGTTCAAGAAGTGACCTCGGAAACCAGATCTGAAAGAGACACGTGTACCCCAGTGTTCATCGCAGCACTGTTTATAATAGCCAGGACATGAAAGCAACCTAGATGCCCATCAGCAGATGAATGGATAAGGAAGCTGTGGTACATATACACCATGGAATATTACTCAGCCATTAAAAAGAATTCATTTGAATCAGTTCTAATGAGATGGATGAAACTGGAGCCCATTATACAGAGTGAAGTAAGCCAGAAAGATAAAGAACATTACAGCATACTAACACATATATATATGGAATCTAGAAAGATGGTAACGATGACCCTATATGCAAAACAGAAAAAGAGACACAGAAGTACAGAGCAGACTTTTGAACTCTGTGGGAGAAGGTGAGGGTAGGATGTTTTGAAAGAACAGCATGTATACTATCTATGGTGAAACAGATCACCAGCCCAGGTGGGATGCATGAGACAAGTGCTCGGGCCTGGTGCACTGGGAAGACCCAGAGGAATCGGGTGGAGAGGGAGGTGGGAGGGGGGATCGGGATGGGGAATACGTGTAACTCCATGGCTGATTCATATCAATGTATGACAAAACCCACTGAAATGTTGTGAAGTGATTAGCCTCCAACTAATAAAAAAAAATAAAAATAAAAAAAGAAGTGACCTCGGTTCTGGTTGCTCTGCTTCACATGAGGAACTTTACCTTTTAGGAGCTGACACTGGGTCACCTCTGCCTCCTTCTGGCCCTGCCCCAGTAGGCATGCTTTAAGTTTCCTTCATCACCTTGAATTTATTTTCTATATCTGGCACAAATAAATGTTCTTCTTCTCCACCCTCCCCTTTCCCTTTTATACCTCTCTTTCTTTTTCTATCTCAGTCTGTTCTTGCTACATGTTGATGACTAAAAATATGGTCTTCCAGTGTCATCCTTACTGAAAGTCCTTGACTTGTAATAGAAGATATAAGTCACAGCCCATCACTCACATCAATAAACAAGACTGCCAGCCTGCTAGGGAAGATGTCAGGGCAAGCCATCAGATACTGGTTCACTTTATCAGATGCAGTGGTCTCAAACTAGAATTCCCTCACAATCCAGATGTGCAGAGTGGGGGACTGATTGAAAAGCACTCACCCCACCTAAAACTGCTACTCAGCATCAGCTGATTATTACAATGAAGGAAAACACAAACAAACAATCACTGTATGGTGGAAATATCCAATTTTCATATTTTTAACATTTAGAGAAACTATGTGGACTCTGAATTGAAATCCCCTGAATTCTGAATGCCGCCCACTGATTCTCTGTAAACAGATGAGAACAGCGTGGCGGTCGGTGGGGCCCATGTGCCACTGATGTGCCCCAGCAGCTGCTGCGCTGTTGTGCCTTCATCTACTGCGGTCGCATCTGGACTCCCAAGCTGGGTGGTGCTTGCCTTATACAACTAACTGACATTTTCCATCCTGTATGGTCTTTTTGAAAGGACAGTATAACTTGTGAACCACAAATAAAAAATCATGTGCTCTTCTGTTTGCATTGTTGGCAAGCATTTATGTGTTCTGTCTAGCCTATGGAGCATGGTCAAGGGGGAGGAAGCATACTCGGTATGGACCTGGCCACTGAGCATCATGCTCACGGCCAGACAGCCTTGGGTTTAAATGCTGGCTCCTCTATTTGCTATATATTTGACCTTAGGCAAATTACTCAACCTCTCTGAATCTCATCTATCATATGTGGAAAACAGTGCCTCCTTCCCATGGCCCCGCTGGGGGTCCCTGAGATGGTCTGCACAGGCAGAGGGCCCAGCACAGAGGAGGTTTCAGTAGTGGCAGCTGTCATTAGTCATTTACTTCCATGCTTCTAAAATACTGAACTCATTTGTGGCACAGTAAACCTGAGCTAATAAAAAGATGATTATAATCTGTATGTATCCCACTTGGTGTGAATTTTCACAAGTTTCACTGAAAAATGTGTTTGATTACAGGTGCTACCCCAGAACCTCTATTATTTTTCTACAATTTGAAAAGTTTTGAATTCTACAATGCATTTGATTTTACAGGGTTTGGATAAAAGTCAAAGACTCTGTAGTTGCAGTAACATAGCAACAAGTGGAGATAGACACAATGAAAACCAAACATATAACCCACAATATTGCTAGAAGGTGACAGAGTAATACAAATGATTAGAGCTAGGAGAGTGGGGAGGTAAGTTTGGGAGAGCTTCCTGAAGGCAGTGGTCTTTTGAGCCTGATCCCAGGAGAAATGAAGGAATTGCATTTGGTGACGAGGCGGCAAGTTCCAGGGAGAATGCATAAGATTCTTGGCTGTCTTTCAAACATCCCCAGCAATCCAAACTGCTTTCAGGTCTGTGCATTGTCATGGAGAGTACATAATCACCTTTAGAAAGATGCAGCTGGGGAACTGACAGGGAAAAACTTTGCTGGTAGGGAGGAGTGTAAAGAACGGGATGAGAAGACCCACTTTATGATGAAGCGCTGTTGGAGAGAAAGCGTGTTTTGAATGGCCCCTGAGGAGCCCTTTGCCTTTCTAGGCTGAGGACCTGGTTTTGCACACGGGCAGCTCTCTTTGTATGACTTCTGCATATGGCAGCAAGCTATTGCTGCATTTAGGGAAACTCTCCTGGAGCTGGGACCATGGCAAGCCAACATTTCTAAATTGCACACCCCAAATCATTCCCCACTTGGCTTGTCTTTTTTTTAATGACCCAAAGATGATGCTGAGGAGATGATCTGGCTGAGCAGGGGAGTGATGAAACTTGGTTACGTTTCAGGAAAAGCACTCTTCCACTATGTGGGTTAGAGATGGGCAATACAAGACAGAGAAAAAAATACATAAGTCTTGTTCATCACTCTCTTCCCAGCACTTAGGACAGGGCCTGACACAGACTTGTTCAACTAAGTTAGTAACAAACATAATGCCCATCTTGGCACAGTCTCCTCCTCGGCCTGGAAACCAGAACATGTGATGACCCCCTGAAAGGTGGCCCTGGGCCAACACTTCGTTTGTTCTGTGTGAACAGCAATGGTTGGAAGACAAGGAGTCTCTTCAATAATGTTTTGTAACAGGAACGACTGAACTACTCACATGCTACTTCTGTTGTCTACAACTGTAAGAAGAGGACTAAGAGGAACCTCGGGGAACAGAAAAACACTCAGCACCTCCTGGAACACACAGGGTGAGGGGTCAGCTTCTACTACTGGTAGCAGCTCTGGCCTCTGAGTCTAGTACAGAATCCCTAGGTCTCTCTAGTGAGATGGTACTTTTGTTTTTCCCAAAGTCTTCTACTTCTTGATGGGGACTGTGATGCCAAGCATATGTAGTGATGACATGAGTTGTATATGGATTGAGAGGCTGAATCTGTGGGTTGGACAGGATGCAGTAAAGGCACATTGTGAGGGAGCCCTGGGAGAATTCTGTAGACTTTGGAGAGGGAGGGGCAAAGTCACTTGCCTACTTACAAGTTGTGATTTGCTGACTGGAAATCACTGATTTGGAAAACATATTAAATTATTCTGGTTTATCTATTATGTATCTGAACTTCACATCTGCAGGACTAGGGATCACAATTCTTCCCAAATACATGTGTGTTAGAGAGGGCTGCCTTCCTGCCAAGTGAGGCATATGACTGCCCAGCTGCTCTACATTTCCCAGTCTCCTTGTCTTGATCTTGCACTTCTAGCCTCCAAAACCATGAGAAATAAATGTTTATTTATTTTACAGGCCCTCAGTCTGTGAGATTCTGTTATAGCAGTCCAAATTGACTAAGACACTCTGACTCCTAATTCTTAGCCTCTTGGATCTATGCATGTTCCTACTTCACAGCCTTTGTCTGAAGAGCCCTCTAGAATCACTGTCTGAGGCTTTTCTGATAGACTGAAGGTCACAGGAATCCTGGCCTGGGGGCCAAGAGTTAGTGAAGAACTGTCCTGGCTTTCCCAGGACCGAGGGGTTTCCTGAGGCTTTGGATCCTCGTGCTAATACTGGGAGTGTCCTAGATAATTAGGACAGTCAGTCACGCTACTGACAGGACATGTGCAGAACAATAATGTTCCTGCTCCAAGAAATGGCCCAGGGTAATTGAAGAAATTATTCTGGGAAATTATAATCACAGGAGCAAAGGGAGATTACCAGGCTAAATTGAGTTTTCCCTGGATCTCATGTTTTCGTTTCTTGAACATAGAGTGGAAGGTAAGAAAGCTGAAATGATTATTGACACAGCTGTGAGCCTCACAATTGCCCTCTCTATTCATTCCTCTACACAAATTCCTAAAGTCTAATCTCTTAAATGAATGCATATAATCCAGAGATATCCAAGTGTAGGCCATCAACTCATTTATTTCCAGCAGTAGTTGAGACAATGAAATTCTAACATAATCAGAAAATCTGGGCTGTCCCTTAGGAGGAAATGGCCTAGGACTTGACCTGTTTCACCAAGTTCAGCCAAGATCAATTTATTTACTTCTTGGGAATGATTCCGTGCTTTGCCTGGGGGAGAAATCCGCTGTAATTGCTGGAGAAGCTTTTAAGCCAGTCTTTCTTTCTTTGGGACCAGGAAAGAGTACCTAATAGTGGAAGGAAGAATTACAGGTATATAGGCCTGATATGTACTGGAGTTAGCTTGTACTGGCTCAAAAGAGCAAATTTGTAAATTTCCAGGAAACTTGAGAGCCTATTGTTGAAAATTAAATCCAGCAATTAGTAAAACTACATTATGCATATTTATAATTATGTTACCTTAAAACGAAGATATCTTCAACTTAGGCTTCAGCAAATACTTAAAACTCATCACTTCCTAATTATTTTCCTATTACCTATATTCTCAAGATTATATGTATTTATCATATCTGTATGGCGGCCTATGCCTGTATTCAGACAAAGCCTTCAAATTCTCTTTACTAGAATGTTCCTGGGTACCTCTTCCCAAGTCTGTCTTCACTGGTGTCAGGTTGGTGGCTGAAATCAGCCACGATGGAGATACCACAACACATGACACATCCATCTCCCGCCTTCTGAGAATCAGTCATTAAACGTATACCAGTGTGCCTCTCAGTAAAGTTGTCATTCATTGAAGGCTTGCTATGTGCTAGGTGTAATTCCAAGAATTTTGTAAATATTTATTATTTATTCAGTCAATACTGAGTCATTGCCTGCAGTATACCAGGCTCCATTATTAGTAGTAGTAGTTTTTATTGAATACCTACTGTGTGCCTTGCATTCTTCTAAGTGTAATAATTCAAGGAGGGAGGTTCTATTATTTTTTTCTCCATATATATATTTTATTGAAGTATAGTTAACTTACAATGCTTCAAGTGCACAGCAGTGTGATTCAGTTATACATATACACACATATTATTTTTGAAATTATTTTCTATTATGGCCTTGGAGTACAGAATGAAGCAGGACAAAGGCTAATAGAGTTTTGCCAAGAGAACGCACTGGTCATAGGAAACACCCTCTTCCAACAACACAAGAGAATACTCTACACATGGACATCACCAGATGGTCAACACTGAAATCAGATTGATTATATTCTTTGCAGCCAAAGATGGAGGAGCTCTATACAGTCAGCAAAAACAAGACTGGGAGCTGACTGTGGCTCAGATCATGAACTCTTTATTGCCAAATTCAGACTGAAATTGAAGAAAGTGGAGAAAACCACTAGACCATTCAGGTATGACCTAAATCAAATCCCTTATGACTAAACAGTGGAAGTGAGAAATAGATTTAAGGGACTAGTCCTGATAGACGGAGTGCCTGATGAACTATGGACAGAGGTTCATGACATTGTACAGGAGACAGGGATCAAGACCACGCCCAAGGAAAAGAAATGCGAAAAAGCAAAATGGTTGTCTGAGGAGGCCTTACAAACAGCTGTGAAAAGAAGGGAAGCGAAAAGCAAAGGAGAAAAGGAAAGATATACCCATCTAAAGGCAGAGTTCCAAAGAAAAGCCAGGAGAGATAAGGAAGCCTTCCTCAGCAATCAATGCAAAGAAATAAAGGAAAACAATAGAATGGGAAAGACTAGAGATCTCTTCAAGAAAATTAGAGATATCAAGGGAACATTTCATGCAAAGATGGGCACAATAAAGGACAGAAATGGTATGGATATAACAGAAGCAGAAGATATTAAGAAGAGGTGGCAAGAATACATGGAAGAACTATACAAAAAAAGATCTTCATGACCCAGATAATCACGATGGTGTGATCACTCACCTAGAGCCAGACATCCTGGAATGTGAAGTCAAGTGAGCCTTAGGAAGCATCACTATGAACAAAGCTAGTGGAGGTGATGGAATTCCAGCTGAGCTTATTTCAAAACCTGAAAGATGATGCTGTGAAAGTGCTGCACTTAATATGTCAGCAAATTTGGAAAACTCAGCAGTGGCCACAGGACTGGAAAAGATCAGTTTTCATTCCAATCCCAAAGAAAGTCAATGCCAAAGAATGCTTGAACTCCCGCACAATTGCACTCATCTCACACACTAGTAAAGTAATGCTCAAAATTCTCCAAGCCAGGCTTCCGCAATATGTGAACCATGAACTTCCAGATGTTCAAGCTGGTTTTAGAAAAGGCAAAGAAACCAGAGATCAAATTGCCAACATCAGCTGGATCATCAACATCTATTTCTGCTTTATTGACTATGCCAAAGCCTTTGACTGTGTGGATCACAATAAACTGTGGGAAATTCTGAAAGAGATGGGAATACCAGACCACCTTACCTGCCTCTTGAGCAACCTGTATGTTGGTCAGGAAGCAACAGTTAGAACTGGACATGGAACAACAGACTGGTTCCAAATAGGAAAAGGAGTACATCAAGGCTGTATATTGTCACCCTGCTTATTTAACTTATATGCAGAGTACATCATGAGAAACACTGGGCTAGAAGAAGCACAAGCTGGAATCAAGATTGCCGGGAGAAATATCAATAGCCTCAGATATGCAGATGACACCACCCTTATGGCAGAAAGTGAAGAAGAACTAAAGAGCCTCCTGATGAAAGTGGAAGACGAGAGTGAAAAAGTTAGCTTAAAGTTCAACATTCAGAAAACTAAGATCATGGCATCTGGTCCCATCACTTCATGGCAAATAGATGGGGAAACAGTGGAAACAGTGACTGACTTCATTTTTTCTGGGCTCCAAAATCACTGCAGATGGTGACTGCAGCCATGAAATTAAAAGATGCTTACTTCTTGGAAGAAAAGCTATTACCAACCTAGACAGCATATGAAACAGCAGAGACATTACTTTGCCAACAAAGGTCTGTCTAGTCAAGGCTATGGTTTTTCCAGTGGTCATGTATGGATGTGAGAGTTGGACTATAAAGAAAACTGAGTGCCAAAGAACTGATGCTTTTGAACTGTGGTGTTGGAGAAGAATCTTGAGAGTCCCTTGGACTGCAAGGAGATCCAACCAGTCCATCCTAAAGGAGATCAGTCCTGTGTGTCCATTGGAAGGACTGATGTTGAAGCTGAAATTCCAAAACTTTGCCCACCTGATACAAAGAGTTGACTCACTGGGAAAGACCCTGATGCTGGGAAAGATTGAGGGCAGGAGGAGAAGGGGTCAACAGAGGATGAGATGGTTGGATGACATCACCGACTCAATGGACATGGGTTTGGGTGGACTCCAGGAGTTGACGATGGACAGGGAGGCCTGGCGTGCTGTGGTTCATGGGATCACAAGGATTTGGACATGACTGAGCAACTGAACCGAACTGAACTGAAAGGTTGTTACAAGATATTGACTGTAGTTCTCTGGCTATACAATAAACCTTTGCTGCTTGTTGCATATTTATTTTTTTAAAATAGAAATCTAAGTCAAACAAGTGGAATCAAAATAAATTTCATAAAATTTTTAGTTGGTCAAAGATTCATAAGTTTTCTAAAATACACACATTATGCATATTATTTATACATATGTATACAAAAGCTTTTCTACTATACTTGAGAAAGGCTTGAGAAATAACATCAAAAAAAAAAAAGATGGAGAAATTGGAAAACCTAAAATAAATGTAATGGGAGCACTGAATATGAAATAAAAAAAGTGAAACAAACTAGTTAAAAGTAAAGGATCATCATATAGTTCACTTGTTTTTAAACACTACTGCTCATTAGAAATTTATCTGGAGCTCTGGAGAAAAAGAAAGCAGTACCTGGGCATTTACATTTTTCAAAATATTTCAAGATAATTCTGATGTGCATCTGGATTTTAAAAAGTTATTGTAGCCTTTTCTATTAAATCATAGTTTTGGTGATATAGAGTTCTATTATTCTTCTGTTGACCAATCGTGATACAATGGTATTAAGGGAATAATAGTTACATAATCACAATAGTAAAAGATGTTTATTGATTTTTACAGAAAATAGCCAGACAAAAAACAAAAGATAATTACAATTGCAAGCCATAATTGGAACATTACTAATGTAACAATATAAAATAATTACATACAGTTTAAGGGGTCAAGCAGTGTTAAGTGGCAGAGCATACATGCACATGTTTTCATCTACCCAGCCAGTCTATGTCTTTCCTTTGGTGAATTTAATCCATTTACATTTAAGGTAATTATTGGTATGTGTGGTTCTATTACCATTTTCTTAATTGTTTTTGGTTTATTTTCTGTAGGTCTTTTCATTCTCTTGTGTTTCCTGCTTAGAGAAGTTCCTTTAGCATTTGTTGTAAAGCTGGCTTGGTGGTGCTGAATTCTCTTAACTTTTCCTTGTCTAGAGAGCTTTTGATTTCTCCATCAAATCTGAATGAGAGTCTTGCTGGGCAGAGTATTCTTGGTTGTTTGTTCTTCCCTTTCATCACTTTAAATACATGCTGCCATTCCCTTCTGGCTTGTAGAGTTTCTGTTGAGAAATGATTCTGATAGCCTGATGGGAGTTTCCTGGTAAGTTATTTATTTTTCTCTTGTTGTTTTTAATATTTTATCTTTGTCTTTAATTTTTGTCAGTTTGATTACTATGTGTCTTGGTGTGTTCCTCCTTGAGTTTATCCTGCCTGGGACTTTCTGTGCTTCCTGGACTTGGTTGGCTATTTCCTTTCCCATGTTAGGGAAGTTTTCAGTTATCTCTTCAAATATTTTCTAAGGTCCTTTTTCCTCTCTCTTTTCCTTCCGGGACCCCTATAATGCAAATGTTAGTGCTTTTAATACTGTCCCAGAGATCTCTCAGGGTGACTTCATTTCTTTTCATTCTTTTTTCTATATCCTGTTCTGTGGCAGTGATTTCCACCATTCTGTTCTCCAGGTCATTTATCTGTTCTTCTGCCTCAATTGTTCTGCTATTGATCCCTTCTAGCGTATTGTTCACCTCTGTTTGTTTGTTCTTTAGTTCTTCTAGGTCATTGCTAAACATTTTTTGCATTTTCTTCATTGTGTTTCCAAGATCCTGGATTATTTTCACTATCATTATTCTGAATTCTTTTTCTGGAAGTTTGCCTATCTCCACTTCATTTCACTGTTTTTCTTGGGTTTTATCTTGTCTCTTCATCTGGGACACAACTTTCTGCTTTTTCAACCTGATTAACTTTCTGTAATATGGTTTTTGTTTTAGCACTTTGCCATTGTGCTTCTTCTTGCTTTCTCTGTCTGCCCTCTGATGGAGAAGGCTAAGAGGCTTGTGTAAGTTTCCTGGTGGGCGGGACTGGTGGGCAGGACCTTGCTCAGTAAAACTTTAATCCAATTTTCTGCTGGTGTGTGGGGTTGAATTTCCTCCTGGTTCAGGTTCATTGTATGGTATGAGGAGACCCATCCCTGGGGTTTACAGGCTCTCTGGTAGGGTTAATGGTGAACCCCAAGAGGATTTATGCCAAGGGGGACCTTCCTGGCCTGCTGTTGCCAGTGCCCTGTCCCTGTGGTGAGCCCCTGCCAACCAATGCCTCCACAGGAGGCCCCCCAACACCAGCAGGCGGTAATGGTTCAGTATCCTGTGAGGTCACTACTCCTTTCCTCTGGGTCTTGGTGCACAAAGGTTTTGTTTGTGCCTCCAAGACGAGAGTCTCTGTTTCCCCTAGTCCTGTGGAAATCCTATAATCAAATCCATCCGGCTTTCAAGGTCAGATTCCCTGGGGATTCCCACCCTTTGTTGGATCCCCAGGCTGGGAAGCCTGATGTGGGTTCAGGACCTTCACAACAGTATGAGAATTTCTTTGGTGTTATTGTTGTCAAGTTTGTGGGTCACCCACCCAGCAGGTATGGGATTTGATTTTACCGTGGTTACGCCCCTCTTACTGTCTCACTGCAGTTTCTTTGTTTTTGGACGTGGGGCCTCTTTTTTTTTTTTTTTGGTGGGTTCCAGCATCCTCCTGTTAATGGTTGTTCAATAGTTGCAATTTTGGTGTTCTCACAGGAGGAGATGAGCATATGTCCTTCTACTCTGCCATCTTGAACTGGAAGTCCTCTCTATTATTATTTTTTTTTAATTGGAGGAAAATTTCTCTATGATGCTGTGTTGATTTCTGCTTCACAACAACAGGAATCAGTCATAATTATATATATATATATATATATATATATATATACACACACACACACACACACACATCCCTTTCCTCTTGAGTCTCCCTCCCCTCTCCCGTCCCACCCCTTTAGGTTGTCACAGAGCACCAAGCTGGGTTCCCTGTGTTACACAGCAGCTTCCTACTAGTTTTCTATTATACACATGACTGTGTATATAGGTTAATGCTGCTTTATCAGTTTGTCCTACCCTCTCCTCCCCCCACTGTGTGCACAAGTTCATTCTTTATATTTGCATCTCCATACCTTCCATGTAAATAGGTTCATCAGTATATTTTTCTAGATTCCATATACATGAGTTAATATATGATATTTATTTTTCTCTTTTCTCATCAGTCAGAAAAATAAGTGAAGTTATACTTCACTCTGTATAACAGGTTCTAGGTTCATCCTTCTCACTACAACTGACTCAAATTCATTCCTTTTTATGGCTGAGTAATATTCTATTGTATAAATGTGCTATATATTCTTTATCCATTCACTTGTCAATGAATATCTAGCTTGCTTCCACATCCTTGCTATTGTAAATAGTGCTGCAATGAACATTAGTGTATATATGTCTTTTAGATTTGTGGTTTTCTCAGAGTATGCCCAGTAGGGGGATTGCTGGGTCATATGGTAGTTTTAGGGGCTTCCCAGCTGGCACTAGTGGTAAAGAACCTGCCTGCCAATGCAGGAGACATAAGAGACATAGGTCCAATCCCTGGGTCAAGGAGACCCCCTGGAGGAGGGCACGGCAACCTACTCCAGTATTCTTGCCTGGAGAATCCCATGGACAGAGGAACCTGGTGGGATGCAGTCCATAGGATCACAAAGAGTGGGACATGACTGAAGCAACTTGGCATACATGCAAGCAAGGTAGTTTATTCCTAGTTTTTTAAGGAATCTCCACACTGTTATCCATAGTAGCTGTATCAATTTACATTCCCACAAACAAGGCAGTAGAATTCCCTTGGAAAGTTGTATTACTGTCATTTTAAATATAGGAAAACTGAGGAATTGAGAAGTTGAGTAATTGTCCCAGGTTCACACAGCAGTCCATATTGAAACCTCAGAAACCTGGTTCTGGAGCCGTTGCTCTTAACCACTAAGCTCTCCTGCCTCTTGTTGCCTCTAAGTTAGTCACTTAGCCAAGTCCGACACTTTGTGACCCAGTGGACTGTAGCCCACCAGGCCCACCCATGGAATTCTCCAGGCGAGAGTATGGGAGTGGGTTGCCATTTCCTTCTCCACCGGATCTTACTGACCCAGGGATTGAACCCAGGTCTCCCACATTCTGGGCGAACACTTTATCGACTGAGTCACCAGGGAAGATTATTGCCTTGTTGCCTCTAGGCCAACCAAAGTAAACAAGCAAAGTTCCTGACATCATGGAACTTACATTCTGGTTGATAGGGAGATAGATACTAAATAATAAACAAGAGCATCGAAACATGTATATTATCAAGGGTGAAACAGATCACCAGCCCAGGGTGGATGCATGAGACAAGTGCTCAGGGCTGGTGCACTGGGAAGACCCAGAGGGAGCGGGTGGAGAGGGAGGTGGGAGGGGGGATCGGGATGGGGAACACATGTAAATCCATGGCTGATTCATGTCAACGTATGGCAAAAACCACTACAATATTGTAAAGTAATTAGCCTCCAACTAATAAAAATAAATGGGGGAAAAAGAGAGTAACAAGTAAAATGTACAAATAAAAAGTAAGAATAATAGAAAACAATGAAGTAGGGGAGTGTTCATTTCTTCAATTATCTTACTTTTAATCTAATACTATCTCATTTTCAGTTCAGTTCAGTTCAGTCACTCAGTCGTGTTAGACTCTTTGTGACCCCATGTATTGCAGCAGGCCAGGCTTCCCTGTCCATCACCAACTCCCGGAGTTTACTCAAACTCTTGTTCACTGAGTTGGTGATGCCATCCAACCATCTCATCATCTGTTGTCCCCTTCTCCTCCTGCCTTCAATCTTTCCCAGTCTTTTCAAATGAATCAGTTCTTCACATCAGATGGCCAAAGTATTGGACTTTCAGCTTCATCATCAGTCCTTCCAATGAATATTCAGGATTGATTTCCTTTAAGATGGACTGGTTGGATCTCCTTGCAGTCCAAGGAACTCTCAAGAGTCTTCTCCAACACCGCAGTTCAAAAGCATCAATTCTTCGGTGTTCAGCTTTCTTTATAGTCCACTCTCACATCCAAACATGACTACTGGAAAAACCATAGTTTTGACTAGATGGACCTTTGTTTGCAAAGTAATGTCTCTGCTTTTTAATATGTTGTCTACGTTGATCATAGCTTTTCTTTCAAGGAGTAAGCATCTTTTAATTTCATGGCTTCAGTCATCATCTGCAGTGATTTTTTGAGCCCCTGAAAATAAAGTCAGTCACTGTTTCCACTGTTTCCCCATCTATTTGCCATGAAGTGATGGGACCAGATGCCATGATCTTAGTTTTCTGAATGTTGAGTTTTAAGCCAACTTTCTCCACTCTCCTCTTTCACTTTCATCAAGAGGCTCTTTAGTTCTTTTGCTTTCTGCCATAAGGTTGGTGTCATCTGCATATCTGAGGTTATTGATATTTCTCCCAGCAATCTTGATTCCAGCTTGTGCTTCATCCAGTCCAGCATTTCTCATGATGGACTCTACAGATAAGTTAAATAAGCAGGGTGACAATATACAGCCTTGACGTACTCCTTTACCAATTTGGAACCCGTCAGTTGTTCCATGTTCGGTTCTAACTGTTGCTTCTTGACCTGCATACAGATATCTCAGGCAGGTGGTCTGGTATTCCCATCTCTTTAAGAATTTTCCATAGTTTGTTGTGATCCACACAGTCAAAGTCAAAGTAGTCAATGAAACAGAAGTAGATGTTTTTCTGGAAATGTCTCGCTTTTTTGATGATCCAATGGATGTTGGCAATTTGATCTCTGCGTCCTCGGCCTTTTCTAAAACCAGCTTGAACATCTGGAAGTTCATGGTTCACGTACTGTTGAAGCCTGACGTGAAAAATTTGGGGCATTACTTTGCTAGCATGTGAGATGAGTGCAATTGTGTGGTAGTTTGAGCATTCTTTGACACTGCCTTTCTTTGGGATTGGAATGAAAACTGATCTTTTCCAGTCCTGTGGCCACTGCTGAGTTTTCCAGATTTGCTGGCATATTGAGTGCAGCACTCTTCACAGCATCATCTTTGAGGACTTGAAATAGCTCAGCTGGAATTCCATCACCTCCACCAGCTTCTTTCATAGTGATGCTTCCTAAGGCCCACTTGACTTCACATTCCAGGATGTCTGGCTCTAGGTGAGTGATCACATCATTGTGATTTTCTGGGTCGTGAAGATCTTTTTGGTATAGTTCTTCCATGTATTCTTGCCACCTCTTCTTAATATCTTCTGCTTCTGCTCAGTTCAGTTCATTTCAGTCGCTCAGTCATGTCCAACTCTTTGCAACCCCGTGAATCACAGCACGCCAGGCCTCCCTGTCCATCACCAACTCCCAGAGTTTACTCAAACTCATGTCCATTGAGTCGGTGATGCCATCCAGCCATCTCATCCTCTGCCGTCCCCTTCTCCTCCTGCCCCCAATCCCTCCCAGCATCAGGGTCTTTTCCAATGAGTCAACTCTTCGAATCAGGTGGCCAAAGTATTGGAGTTTCAGCTTCAGCATCAGTCCTTCCAATGAACACTCAGGACTGATCTCCTTCACGATGGACTGGTTGGGTCTCCTTGCAGTCCAAGGGACTCTCAAGAGTCTTCTCCAACACCACAGTTCAAAAGCATCAATTTTTCGGCACTCAGCTTTCTTCACTGTCCAACTCTCACATCCATACATGACCACTGGAAAAACCATAGCCTTGACCAGATGGACCTTTGTTGGCAAAGTAATGTCTCTGCTTTTTAATATCTAAGTTGGTCATAGCTTTCCTTCCAAGGAGTAAGCGTCTTTTAATTTCATGGCTCCAATCACCATCTGCAGTGATTTTCGAGCTCCCAAAAATAAAGTCTGACACTGTTTCCACTGTCTCCCCATCTATTTTCCATGAAGTGATGGGACCAGATGCCATGATCCTAGTTTTCTGAATGTTGAGCTTTAAGCCAACTTTTTCACTCTCCCCTTTCACTTTCATCAAGAGGCTTTTTAGTTCCTCTTCACTTTCTGCCATAAGGGTGGTGTCATCTGCATATCTGTTTCTGTTAGGTCCACACCATTTCTGTCCTTTATTGTGCCCATCTTTGCATGAAATATTCCCTTGATATCTCTAATTTTCTTGAAGAGATCTCTAGTCTTTCCCCTTCTATTATTTTCCTCTATTTCTTCACATTTATCACTGAGGAAGGCTGTCTTATCTCTCCTTGCTATTCTTTGGAACTCTACATTCAGATGGGTGTATCTTTCCTTTTCTCCTTTGCCTTTCGCTTCTCTTCTTTTCAAGGCAAGTATATTGAAGTGGTTTGCTATTCCCTTCTCCAGTGGACCACATTTTGTCAGAACTCTCCACCATGACCCATCCATCTTGGGTGGCCCTACACAGCATGGCTCATAGTTTCACTGAGTTAGACAAGGCTGTGGTCCATGTGATCAGATAGGTTAGTTTTCTGTGATTGTGATTTTCAGTCTGTCTGGCCTCTGATGGAGAAGGATAAGAGACTTATGGAAGCTTCCTGATGGGAGAGACTGACTGAGGGGGAAACTGGGTATTATTCTGATGGGCAGGGCCATGCTCCATAAATCTTTAATCCAATTTTTGTTGATGGGTGGGGCTGTGTTCCCTCCATGTTATTTGACCTGGGGCCAAACTATGGTGGAGCTGATGAAGATAATGGTGACCTCCTTCAAAAGGTCCCATGCATGCACTGCTACACTCAGTGTCCCCAACCCTGCAGCAGGCCACACTGATGCATGCCTCTGCCAAAGACTCCTGGACCCTCATGGACAAGTCTGGGTCAGTCTCTTGTGGGGTCACTGCTCCTTTCTCCTGGGTCCTGGTGCATACAAGATTCTGTTTGTGCCCTCCCAGAGCCTGTTTTCCCAGTCCTGTATAAGTTCTGGCAGTTCTGTGGTGGGGCTAATGGCAATCTCCTCCAAGAGTATTTATGCCATACCCAGGTCTACTGCATCCAGAGCCCCTGCCCCTGCAGCAGTCCACTGTTGACCTGTACCTCCTCAGGAGGTACTGAAACATAGTTCTGTCTCAGTCTCTGTAGGGTCTCTGGGCCCTTGAGCCCTCTGAGCATCTCTGGTGGGTATGGGGTTTGATTCTAAATGCGATTTCACCCTTCCTACCATCTCGCTGGGGCTTCACCTTTGCCCTTGGGTGTGGGGTATCTCCTCATTATTTTACAGATGAGGAAATTGAGGATCAAAGTGGTTAAAACCATATCTAAGGATGAATTCGTGCCAAGTCACTTCAGTTGTGTCCTACTCTTTGCGACATTATAGACCGGAGCCTCCCAGGCTTCTCTGTCCGAGGGATTCTCCAGGCAATAATGTCAGAGTAGGTTGCCATGTCCTCCTCCAGAGGATCTTCCCAACCCAGTGATCGAACCTGTGTCTTTTGGGTCTCCTCCATTGGCAGGCGGGTTCTTTACCACTAGTGCCACCTGGGAAGCCCACATCTAAGGGTGTTAGTCATTCGTTCATGTCCAACTCTTTGCAATCCCATGGACTGTGGCCCACCAGGCTCCTCTCTCCATGGGATTCTCCAGGCAAGAATACTGGGATGAGTTGCCATTCCCTCCTTCAGGGGATCTTCCCAACCCAGGGACTGAAGTCGTGTCTTCTGCATTGCAGGCAGATTCTTTATCATCTGAGACACCAGGCTAAGGATACACAGCTATTAAGTGGTGGATCTGAGATTCATACCTATAGCAGTCTGGTTCCCAAGTCTGTGTGTATTTTCTGTATAAGCTTTCCTCCCTCTGCTTCTTGAAGCTCCCAGGATACCAGGCCCTTAATTCAAGCTTGAGTTTCCTGTGCAAACTCAACTCAGCTGTAATCTGCCCTATGTCCATGCTCCTTTATTTCTCTGTCCTCCAAAGCCACATGAGGGGATAAATCAGTGTTGAGTTCACAGTGATCCTGAAAGCTGGCAGTGCCAGGGGCCCTGAGAAGCCTGCATGGATGAATGCAACATCTGCAATGTGGAATCAGCCACACGGTTCTTCTCCACGTTGGTCGCCAAGGGCACTTTGTCTGTGAAAACAGACTTGTGGCTAATATATGTCACAAGTGGAAAGGCGAGGGATGGACAGAGTTTTACTGGATTCCATTAGCACTCATAACAAGCTCAGAGAATAGGCATTGTAGGGACTTGTTGCAACTGTTCTTTCAAGCACCCCACACTGCCCCACTGGAAATACTGTATTTAATGTCAACTTAGTTTGACCTTTAGTTTTGGTGGCATTTACTAATTCTATGAAAACCACCATTTCTCACTTCCCCTGAAGCTTAATAGAAAATCGAACTATTAGTTAGATATAGCCCAGTTTATGCAAAGGGGACAATCTCTCTCAAATGTTTCCCCCACAACCTGAAAAAAGATATAGAACAACCTCTATTATTTTGGTTAATTTAAATTTCTAACACCAGGGGAATTGAAAATGGTATTCTAACCATAGTTGAAAGCATCAGTTTGTTGTCTTTGGGAAGTCAAGAGAAGCCAGATCTCTCAAAGTGGGCCTGATTCTTGGGTTGGAGAAAAGCATACTTGTTCCAAAGATTTCAGGGTCCCTGATCATTCAGTGATAGATAACTACTGCATGTATTAGTTTTTCATTGCTGTCATAACAAATTATCACAAACTTAGCAGCTTAAAATAACACCCATTTATTATCTCACAGCTCAAGGAAGCTCAGCTGGGTTCTCTACTCAAGGGCTCACAGTGCCAAAATCAAGGTGGTATTGGCTGGGCTCTTGTGGGACACTCTGAGGGGGAATCTGCTTCCAGGCCTACTCAGATCATTGGCAGAATTTAGTTTCTCAGTGTTCTTCCTGACTCATAGATGGAAGTTACTCTCACTTCTAGAGACCACCTGTATGCCCTGACTCATGGGTGTCTGTCCCCACATGCTCATCACAGCATCGCTCACAGTGGCCAACGTACAGAAAGAGCCTGGGTGTCTGTCAGCAGACAAGTGGATAAACAGGTAGGGGATATATATACACACACACATATATATATTTATACACACACGTATACACACACACACACACACACACATATATATACACATAGACATACACAATGGAATATTACTCAGCCATGTAAAAAAATCTTGCCATTTGCAACAATATGGATGGATCTAGAGGGTGTTATACTCAGTGAAACAAGTCACACAATAAAGAAATATGGAGTGATCTCATTTACATGTTGTTGTTGTTTAGTTACTAAGTCATGTCCAATTCTTTGCAACCCTTTGCCAGGCTCCTCTGTCCATGGGATTTCCCAGGAAAGAATACTGAAGTGGGTTGTCATTCTCTTCTCCAGGGGATCTTCCCCACCCAGGGGTCAAGCCCATATCTCCTGCATTACAGGCCGATTCTTTACTGCTGAGCCACCAAGGAAGCCCCACTTACATGCAGCTTTTTAAAAAGTTGAATACATAGTGACAGAGAGTAGAAGAATGGCTACCAGGGCCCAGGGGGAGGATGGGAGAAATGGGGAGGTGTTGGTCAAAGAATACGAACTTCAAGGTATAAGACGAATAAGTTCTGGGCATCTAATGCATAGCATGGTGATTATAGTTAACAGCACTGAATTAAATACTTGAAGTTGTTAAGAGAGTATATCTTCAATGTTCCTATCACATAATGCAGTAGTAAGTATATGACATGATGGAGGTGTTAGCTACTGCTAAGGTGGTGATTATTTTCAAGGTATAACAAATCAACATGTTGTGCACCTTAAACTTACACAAATTTTTGTGTCAGTCATATCAGTAAAACTTGGGTGAAAGCCAAGAAAGGCAGGTTGAGAGTCTTTCTCACATTTCAAATCTTGTGATCCTTCTGCCAAATCTCTTCTGCTTCTAGCTGGAGGAAGTCCTCTGTTTTTAAGTTCTCCTGTGATTAGATTGGGTCTAGTTGAATAATTAGGCTAACCTCCCTTAATTACACCTGCAAAGTCCCTTTTGCTGAACAATGTAACATATTCACAGGTTTTGGGGATTAGGATGTGGACTTCTTCAGTGGTGCATTTTATTTATCATACAAGGTATCCCCTTGACTTCTATGGGACTCAAATACCTGGCTTAGAGGATCCTGGAGGCAACAGAGTGAAGGTGCTTTGGGAGCGGACTGTACCATACAGCTTTGAGGCTTGAGGCCTCAGGGGTGCAAATAAACAGATGTGCAACTAGAAATCAAGTTCACCTATTTGTGTGAAAATAGATATTTCCAAATATGATTTTCTGCCCCTTAATTTTATGATAGCTCCTGTAAGGACATTCATGCATTCATTTTCACAAGCCTTCCTTGAGCACTTACTATGTGCTTGGTTCAATTCCAAGTTTGGAGAATACAGCTGTACAGACAGATAAAAACCCCTGAACTCAGGAAACCTATGTTCCAGTATTGAAGAGCACAAAATAAACCCAGTAAATAAAGTATATGAGGTACTAGAAGGTAAAAAAATTATAAAGAAAAAGGAAAGTAAGGGAGAGGAATGGGGAGCAGTCTCGTGAGATGAGGGTAGGTTCCAGATTTAAATAAAGGTGGTTGGGTGAGGCCTCACTGGGAAGGTGACATTTGAGCAGATACTTGCAGGAGCATGTAGAAGAAGTGCAGAAGAAAACGCCAAGGGGGTTTAGAAATGTGGGAATTGTGTGTGTGTTCTTACACAGCTTGTGGATTTTTTTTTTTTTTTTTTTTTTTTTGAGTCATGAAGCTAAATGAGTTCTCTGTAGGAGTAAATGTAGACAGAGGACAGAAGAGAGCTGAGGAATGCATCCTGGAGCACTCCACTGTTAGAGGCCAAGAAGATGAGGAGGAACAAGCAACGGACGTGAGAGTGAGCAGCTGGTGAGGCACGGGGGTGATCAGATGAGGATGATGTTCTAAGAAAGAGTTTTGAGGTGAAGGGCTTGTTTATCTCTGTCAAATTTATGGATGGGTCATGTAAGATGAGAATGAACAATTGACAGAGTTAACAATTTGGAGGTCCCTGGTTTCTGTGTCTTGGGAACAACATCCTGATTGCAGAATCTCAGTAGAAAATGAGAGGAGAGGACTCAGAAGAAGCAATGAGTAGCGCAGACCACTTGGGAGTTCTGAAGAGGGGCAAGAAAGTGGGCAAATATCAGGCAGGGCATGTGGGATCAAGAGATTAAAAAACAGAACAGATTGCATGTTTGTATGCTGGTGAGGATGAGGAAGTAGAGAGGGAAAAAACTGATGACATAGGAGAGAGAAGGGTCATTTCCTGGAGTGAGAGGGTGTAGAGTCTTGAGAAGGGTTTGGCCTTGAATACAGGAAAGACAACATGTTCTTGGTAACAGAAGGCAAGGCAGAACATACTGGCAAAGATACAGGTAGGTGGAAGGTATAGATGTGTTCTTCTGGTGGCTTCTGTTTTCTCTAGGAAATAGGAAGATCAGTGAGGTGGGTGAGGGAAGGGAAAGAGATGAAAGGAATGACCCTCTCTTTGTGTAGCCATTGGTGAATAGGAAGGATTGGCCTTGAATATAGGACAGACTCACTTCTCTGATAAATCTAAGGTCGTCCAGGTTCTGCTCCTGTTTCTGGTCAGCAAATATACGTTAAAATATATACATATATATATTTTATATATATATAAATATATTTGCATGCTGGACCAGACAATATCTATCTATCTATCTATAGATAGATATAGATATATCTTTGGGGTTTCCCTCATGGCTCAGCTGGTAAAGAATCCACTTGCAATGTGGGAGACCTGGGTTCGATCCCTGGGTTGGGAAGATCCCCTAGATAAGGGCATGGCACTCCACTGCAGTATTCTTGCCTGGAGGATCCCCATGGACAGAGGAGGTCCATGGGGTGGCAAAGAGTTGGACATGACTGAGCAACTCAGCACAGCATATAGCATGTATGTGTGTGTGTGTGTGTGTGTGTGTGTGTGTGTGTGTGACTATCTCTGTGCCATATTCATATATATATATTCATTGCAGTCCCTATATATATATATATATATATATATATATATACAGGTTGTTCAGCATTTGTTTGTTGTTAGGAAACTTCCTAAGTGACAACTTCCAAGCTCTTTACTTGCTGCACCAGAAACTGGAAGTCCCTATGACTTTTTCATGTAATCCTCACCACAACGCTACAATATAGACATGACTAACTCAGTTTCAAAGATAAAGGAAAACATGAGAAAAGTTAAGGGACCTGTGTAAGCCACACCGCTTGAAGTGGCAGAACCGGAATCAAACTCAGATCTCCCTGCTCTAGGGTGACCATTATCCTTCCACAGTGCCTATTGTCTCTGCTCATACAAAGCATCAGAGGTTTATACTTCATTTGGCCAGATTTGTTCTGGTGCTTACCTTGAAGCTCTTTAAATTAGAACTTGAATATTTTGACCTGGTTTTGCAAATTTGTGGGTCTTCTAGGGAAATCCAGCTTTTCATCATACAGTGGTTTATTACCTAATTCCTTTTTAACCTATGATTTTGCTTCTCCTTGGGGAGAGAAAAAGAGTGAAAAGTGAAATATGCTCATTTTATAACTTGATATTAGCTCAAGTAAAATGATTTAGGATGGCATAATTTGAAAGGAAGAGCCAAAATGTAGCTGTAGGAATACATGTGATCGCTGTTAATTTGTGCAGAAATGAAAAATGGACTTATAATCATCAGGCCAGAGTTTCAGTTGAGTCCTGGCTCTGCCCTCAATCTGCAAAGGAATCTGAGTCTCAGTTTCCTCATCTATAAATAACTACTTTCTTATATTTGCATCATGATTGAATTAAAAAAATACCTATCAACATTTATGGACTATCTCTGTGCCAAGCAGTATGCAAATAGACAGGAGTAATATAAAAGATATATAATGATGCTTGTCTTGATGGGGGTGTTTGTGGAGAGTGGAGAGCTGTGTGCTTCAGGAGCCAGGTTGCAAACTATCAGATCTTGTACTGGAATCATTTCTGTCCTGCAAAATCAGTTGAGATATCTCATACCTTCTGCTTTGGCTCCTAAATTCCGAGTTTTTTGTTTAATTTCCACATGTCCTTGCCTACTGCTCAGCTGACTGCATCTTTCTGTTGGTCCAGTAGTCTATCTAATCTATTTAGTTACAAAACAACTCTAGTTTCATTTAGTACAGCATCCTTCAGCAGACTTTGCCACTTTCCACCTATAGACCCGTTCTGACTCAAATACTCAGGGATCCTTTTCCCCATTAATTCTGTGATTCACCTTTACCTTTAAAGAAAGCCAACACCAAAAGAGTGTCTTCCCAACATCTCAGTGGTAACCAGTATAAAATAAGTAATGCTTATAATTGAAGTAAATGGCAAAGGAGAAAAGGAAAGATACACCCATCTGAATCCAGAGTTCCAAAGAATAGCAAGGAGTGATAAGAAAGCCTTCCTAAATGAATAATGCAAAAAAAAATAGAGGAAAACAATAGAATGGGGAAGATTAGAGACCTCTTCAAGAAAATTAGAGATACGAAGGGAAAATTTCATGCACAGATGGGCACAAAAAAGGACAGAAATGGTATGGACCTAACAGAAGCAGAAGATATTTAGAAGAGGTGGCAAGAATACACAGAAGAGTTATGCAGAAAATACCTCAATGACCCAGATAACCATGATGGTGTGATCACTCACCTAGAGCCAGATATCTTGGAGTGTGAAGTCAAGTGGGCCTTAGGAAGCATCACTATGAACAAAGTAGTGGAGGTGAAGGAATTCCAGCTGAGCTATTTAAAATCTTCAAAGATGATGCTGTGAAAGTGCTGCATTTAATATGCCAGCAAATCTGGAAAACTCAGCAGTGGCCACAGGACTGGAAAAGGTCAGTTTTCATTGCAGTCCCAAAGAAGGGCAATGCCAAAGAATTTTCAAACTACCACACAACTGCACTCATTTCACAAGCTAACAAAGTAATGGTCAAAATTCTCCAAGCCAGGCTTCAACAGTATGTGAACCAAAAACTTCCAGATGTTCAAGCTGGATTTAGAAAAGGTAGAGGAACCAGAGATCAAATTGCCAACATCTACTGGATCATAGAAAAAGCAAGAGAATCCCAGAAAAGCATCTGCTTCTCCTTCATTGACTACACTAAAGACTTTGACTGTGTGGGTCACAACAAACCGTGCAAAATTCTTAAAGAGATGGGAATACCAGACCACCTTTCCTACCTCCTGAGAAACCTCCATGTATGTCAAGAAGCAACAGTTGGAACCAGACATGAAACAATGGATTGGTCCAAAATTGGGAAAGGAGTATGTCAAAGCTGTATATTGTCACCCTGCTGTTTAACTTATATGCAGAATACATCATGTGAAATGCCAGACTGGATGAAGCACAAGCTAGAATCAAGATTGCCAGGAGAAATATCAATAACTTCAGATATCAGATGACACCACCCTTAAGCAAGACAGCAAAGAGGAACTAAAGAGCCTCTTGATGAAAGTGAAAGAGGAGAGTGAAAAAGTTCGCTTAAAACTCAACACTCAAAAAACTAAGATCATGGTATACAGTCCCATCACTTCATGGCAAATAGATGGGGAAACCATGGATACAGTGACAGACTATTTTCTTGGGCTCCAAAATCACTGTAGCCATGAAGTTAGAAGACACTTGCTTCTTGGAAGAAAAGCTATGACAAACCTAGACAGCATATTAAAAAGCAGAGACATTACTTTGACAGCAAATGTCCACCTAGTCAAATCTATGGTTTTTCCAATAGTCAGGTATGGATGTGACAGTTGGACCATAAAGGAGGCTGAATGCTGAAGATTGATGCTTTTGAGCTGTGGTGTTGGAGAAGCATCTTGGGAGTCTCTTGGCCTACAAAATCAAACCAGTCAATGCTAAAGGAAATCAATCCTGAATATTCATTGGAAGAACTGATGCTGCAGCTGAATCTCTAATACTTTGGCCACCTGATGTGGAGAGCTGACTCATTAGAAAATACCCTGATGCTGGGAAAGATTGAGGACAGCAGAAGAAGGGAATGACAGAGGACAGGATGGTTGTACGGCATCACTGACTCAATGGACAACAGTTTGAGTAAGCTCCAGGGGTTGGTGAAGGACAGGGAAGCCTGGCATGCTTCAGTCCATGAGGTTGCAAAGAGCTGGACATGACTGAGTGACTGAATGACAACAACAATAATTGAGCACACTTAATGTAAGACCTCCCACCCCCACATCCAAAAGTGGACACAAGACAGTCTGCATAAATTGTGCCTGGCAGAGTTGATTGCATTTGTCATTCTGAATCCTGCTCTGTTCAGGTTCCGCTCAGGAATAGAGAGTTGGAGTATGCAATGAGTTGCTTCAAGAATGTGGCAGATGAGGTCATCATCCAAGAGACAAACCAGGAAGACTCAGCAAACAGTGGATACACTTGGCCATGTCAGGCGGAGTCTACCCTGAGAAGAGCTTTGTAAACATGCTGCTGATGGAAACTTAGGAAATATTCAAGTGCAGCTGAGGATATGACCTCAGGCTTGGATTTCACTGCAGGAAATATTTGTTGAATAATCCTTTGGAAGAGTGGTTTGGCAAAATGACCAGGCTGCATTGGATCTGGGAAGAAGGAATTGGGCTGTCAAATCTCACCAAAACCAACCTTATAGCCATGAGAATGTGGGTCCTCAGAAAGGTTTTACTTTGATACGGATTCCTCATAGCCCAACAAGAGCATTCCCTCACTTGAGAATCTTGAATGGTTCTCATGTGGGGGTGATTTTTCCCCAGGAAATACTTTTCAATCTTCTCTAGTATCCAGTCAGTGGATACTATCCAGTATAGTGATAGCAACAAAACTGGGGGGATCTAGGAGGCTTTCATAATAGTCCAAGTGAGAGATGGCAGGGCTAAACCAGAACATAGGACTGGGGACAGAAGTTAAGGACTTCAAACTCCTCTCCACTCTTCTCATACACTTTGCTTGGTCACTGTTTCCAAGTAAATCCCAGTGCAGCCTCAGCTAATTACTGGGCCCAAAACAGCTCTCCCAGGAGCCTTTAAACCTTCATGTCACCGTTCCCAACCTCTTCTTCTTGTGGGAGTGCTTTTGAGTCCCTAGGCATCCTTGCTTGTCAGTTTGACCTTGATCAGAATCACCTGAATCCTCTTGAATATGATTTAATAAATTTGAATCTCAGGGTGGAGATTCTAGGAAGGATGGAGTTCTGGGAAGAATCCCAACGTGTCTCTCAAGCTTCACCTTTCTGAGTCTCACCCACCTCATGCCCAACCCTGGGTAGATGCCTTGAATAATCCTCTCTCCTTTGTGGGGGGCCAGGGGAATCTGTGGATGTGATAGGGTATCACTTTCATGACTAGTGATTGAAAGTTCAACAAAAGACAGATTTCCCTGAGTGGGTCTGACCTCATCAGAAGAGCCTTTAAAAGAAGTTAGAAACCTGTGGTCCTGCTGACCTCAGGGAAGAGGAAGATATACTAAATGTGAGGGGGTCAGTGGAGCTGAGTGCAGGTGGGGGGTGATATTGCAAGGACTGCAGTAAAATTCTGGAAGCTGAGAGCAGCCCAAGTCACAAACCAGCAAGAGGATAGGGGCCTCAGTCCTAGAATCTCAACAAATTGAATTCTTCCTACAACTGCCTGTGTTTGGAAGAGGACTCGGAGCTCTAAGAAGGAACACAGCCTGGTGAACTCCTTGACTTCAGCCCCTCAGGCAGAAAATCTTGCTCAGCAGAGCGCAGATTTCTCTGCAGAAACCAGATAATCAGTGGATGTTGTTTGTCACTAAATTTGAGTCCCTTCCCACCCAACAGACCCCCCCGGACTCCTTACACAAAAGCATTCATTCCCTTCCCTGGGCTCTGCACAGCAAGAGGACCCAGGAAGACATCAGGCCACAAAGTCCTTTTCCATCTTTCTCTCCTGGATGCCTTCTGGTTTTAGAGTTACATAGCCGAGACTGTTATCACAAAGATTCTTCTCTAATAAAGTTCTGTGTTCAAAGGACTTGCTGGCTCTACCTACACAGAGAAGCAATGCTGAGCTGTCCGCTTGGGACTGTATCATGCATGGCTAAGAGTGAGGAAAGGAGTAGAAGGAGGCGTTCTAAGGAGATGGTGTAAGTGGTTTGCCCAGCGTGGCCCTTAAAGCAGCACCAGAAGCAGCGTCTGGGAACTTGCTAGAAATGTGAATTCTCAGGCCTCATCCGGATCTTCTGAATCAGAAACTATTTTAGCAAGCCCTCCAGGTGATTCTGACGCACAGTAAACTGAACCACTGGCTTAGATAAGTCATTCTTGATTGCATTCATGACATACAGCAGCATTTCCTTTTTTTAAGTCAATTTTTATCAGAGTACAGTTGATTTACAATGTTGTATTAGTTTCTGTTGTACAACAAAATGATTCAGTCAAGTATATAAATATATTCACTCCTTTTCTTAGATTCTTTTCCTATATAGGCCATTCAGAGTACTGAGTAGAGTTCCCTGTACTGTATAGTAGGTTATTAGCTATTTATTTTATATGTTAGTAATGTGTGTATGTCATTTCAATTTCCCATGATATCCCTCCCCATCTTTGTCCTCTGGTAACCATAAGTTTGCCTTCTACATCTGTGCCTCTATTTCTGTTTTGTAAATAGGTTTATTTGTAGCACTTTTTAAGATTCCACTTGTAAGCGATATCATATGCTATTTGTCTATAGCAGCATTTTTTAAGAAACCCCCTCTAAAGACTACCAGAGTAACAAAAGATGTAGAGGGTGGCCAAGGCTCAAACATGCCCACACTGGCCACAAAGTGGCCAGCCAGTCTCAGTTTCTCATAGACGCTGATAACAGGACAGAGAGAGAATCTGTGATGTTAGGTGTCAGGGTCAGCTTAGGATTTAACCCCTGTCTGCAATTTAATCTTTGTCTTCATGAAGCCTGCCACATAGTTGATGTTCAATAAACAGATGTAAGATGCATAAATAAAACAATCCTTTCTGGTGGGAACAGAGAGACCAAATCCCTTACTTAGGCCCTGGGGTTGGAGTCCTCCTCCCAGTTAACTCAGGGATAAATTCACCCTCATTAAGAGAGAAGACAGTCCCCTAACCTGGCCTCCTTTTAGAATCTTTCTGGAAAACCAGGAGTGTGGTATATGGTGAATAGTGCCTTGGCATTCAGAAAGAAGCCAAAGAGCAGAAGGAAGTACCATTCAAGAGCCTGCAGAGCCCACCTCTGCCCCGTTTGACCTCCAATTCAGGTTACTGGAGTGGATCCAGCACCTGTGCTCACCGTCAAAGCCCTTGACTGCTGTTCCTTCACAGAGTGCCTTAGACAGAAAACCCTGCACCTCTTCTTGTCATATCGAAATGAAGAAGAAACCAATTTGCATTAATGTACACAACTAATAGATGGGAAATTGAATGACTCTCTCTGGGTAGCAAAGGTGTTCTCAGGACATTCAAGAGCAGAAGGTATTTTTTTAGTTTGGTCAGTTCAGTTCAGTCATTCAGTCGTGTCTGACTCTTTGTGACCCCATGGACCACAGCACGCCAGGCCTCCCTGTCCATCACCAACTCCCAGAGTTTACCCAAGCTCATGTCCATTGAGTTTGTGATGCCATCTAACCATCTCACCCTCTGTCGTCCCCTTCTCCTCCTGCCCTCAATCTTTCCCAGCATCAGGGTCTTGTCAAATGAGTCAGCTCTTTGCATTAGGTGGCCAAAGTATTGGAGTTTCAAGTTTAACATCAATAAACACTCGGGACTGATCTGCTTTAGGATGGACTGGTTGGATCTCCTTGCAGTCAATTCTTCGGCACTCAGTTTTCTTTATAGTCCAACTCTCACATCCATACATGACCACTGGAAAAACCATAGCCTTGACTAGATGGACCTTTGTTGACAAAGTAATGTCTCTGCTTTTTAATATCTATCTAGGTTGCTCATAACTTTCCTTCCAAGGAGTGAGCGTCTTTTAATTTCATGGCTCCAATCGCCATCTGCAGTGATTTTGGAGCCCCCAAAAATAAAGTCTGACACTGTTTCCACTGTTTCCTCATCTCCTTGCCATGAAGTGATGGGACCAGATGCCATGATCTTAGTTTTCTGAATGTTGAGCTTTAAGCCAACTTTTTCACTCTCCTCTTTCACTTTCATCAAGGGGCTCTTTAGTTCTTCACTTTCTGCCATAAGGGCGGTGTCATCTGCATATCTGAGGTTATTGGTATTTCTCCCGGCAATCTTGATCCCAGCTTGTGCTTCATCCAGCCCATCATTTCTCATGATGTACTCTGCATACAAGTTAAATAAGCAGGGTGACAATATACAGCCTTGACATACTCCTTACCAGACTTTAATTCCTTCTGGACCATATATTATTATGTGATTCCTGTTGCCTTGGAAAGCTCAGATGATTAAAAGAGTTTATATTTGCCACTTCCAAGAACTCCTCTTGCAATTTAAATGATTCATGCATCTAAGTTTTACAAAGAGGAAAACAATCTCATTGTTATTTGCTCTATTAAAGCCCTCAAGGGTTCATCTTATTATTTTGTTATCTGGTAAAAAGGGGGAGTTTAATTCTCTAGTCTTTTCCATGGGAAATTCTTAACAGCATAATAAAAATCCCTTACTTAACTAGCAGATAAATAGCTACTGCTCTCATCTTTTCTCCTTTTTGGGGAGGGTGGAAGAGAGATACTGTTGGTTACATGCTAATATTCTCATGCCATGTAGCAAATTTCAGAAGAAGAGATGGGCAGAAGCGAGGTCAGAGTGATAGGAGTATCCCTCTATCTCTGGTCTTTGCACCAGAACTCTAACACAGTTATGGAGACTGCTTACTCTCCCCTGGCAATCGTCTCCTTCTTCCTTTTCACAGATGGAGTTTCACTTGTCCTCGTTGGTGGGCTTGTTATTTTATCACCTGTGTAGGTCTTTGTGGCCATAATCACAGTCAAGGTGGAGAGTGATTCTGTCATCACAGTGGTCCCTAGTGTTGCCTTTTTATAAACACATCTATCTTCCTTCTGTTTCTCCCCTCCTCACCTGACCAACCCCTGGCCCTCCACTTGTGTCTTTATCCCTGGAAACCATGATCTATTCCATTTCTATAATTTTGGCACTTCGAAGATGTGTAATGGAATCCTACAGTATACACCATGTTGGGATTGACTTTTTTTTCCCAGCACAATTCCCTTGAGATTCATACAAGTTGTTTCATGTTATCAGTAATTGGTTTTTAAAAGACATAGAGACACAGATGTAGAGAATAAATGTATGAACACCAAGGGGAAAAGGAGAAAGTGGGATAAATTGGGCAAGCCACCTGATGCAAAGAGCTGACTCATTTGAAAAGACCCTGATGCTGGGAAAGATTGAAGGCAGGAGGAGAAGGGGGCAACAGAGGATGAGATGGTTGGATGGCATCACCGACTCGATGGACATGAGTTTGGGTAAACTCCGGGAGTTGGTGATGGACAGGGAGGCCTGGCATGCTACAGTCCATGGGGTCACAAAGAGTCAGACACAACTGAGCGACTGAACTGAACTGAACTGGACTGGACCTGAGCTATACAGTAGGCTCTCATTATTATCTATTTTTTACATAATATCAATAATGATACATACACAGGGAACTCTCCTCAGTGCTCTGTAGTGACCTAAATGGGACAGGGAAGCCTGGTGTGCTGCAGTCCGTGGAGTCACAAAGAGCTGGACACGACTGAGTGACTGAACAACAAATGGGAAGGGAATGCAAAAAAGAAAGGGGAGCTGATTCACTTTGCTATACAGTAGAGACTAACACAACATCGTAAAACAACTATACATAAATGAAAATTAGTTAAAAATTATTTTTCTATTGTCGAGTAATATTCAAGGTGTGGGTGCATCAGTTTTCTAACCATTCAGCCATTTAGGAATATGTAATTGTTTTCAGTTTTTGGCTATGAACATCTGATAACAGTTTTTTAATCAACAGTGTCACTCCTCTGGGATAAATGTCCAAGAGTGCAATTGTTAGGATGTATGGTAGTGGCATGTTTAGTTTTATAAGAAACTCCCAAGTGCCTTGTACCATTTTTACATTCCTACCAACTGTGTATGAATGATCCAATTTCTCCACATCCTCACCAGCATTTGGTGTCACTATTTTTGTTTTAGTCATTTTGATAGATATGTAGTATCTCCTTGAGGTTTTAATTTGCATTTTTCTAACAGTTAATGATGTGGAATATTTTTGTGGGCTTGTTTGCCATCTGTATATCTTCTTCACTGAAATGTCTGTCCATATCTTTTGCTCATTTTCTAATTAGATTGCTCATTTGAGAATAATTAAACATTATTTAAGTTTTGAGAGTCCTTTGTATGTTCCAGATACTGATCCTCTATTAGATATGTGGTTTGCAGTCCTTTCTCTTAGTACTAAACTTCTGGGGTTTAAGCTGGGCATCTGGCTACTTTTCCCAACCTCTCTTGCAGCTAGGTGTGGCCATCTGGCAAAGTTCAGAGCAATGAGATAAAAGCAGAAATCCTACATGCTATGCCTGAATCATCTCCAAGGAAAACAAAAACTGTGTGTTCTGAATTTCCATCTTCTCCTTCTTCACGCAACACGCTCTTGCAACTACCCAGCTTCAGCCATGTATATGAAAACTGTGCCTTAGGGCAAGATGGGCAGACTTTCTGTCGAGGGACAGATAGTTTGGGCTTGTGGGCCTTGCGGTCTCCACACATGCTCTTCAACTCTGCTGTTGTAAGGAAAGCAGCTGTTGTCACGGAAGCAGCTGTGACAGTACGCAGTCAAGTAGGCATGGCTGTGTTCACGTAAAATTCATTTTGAAAAGCAGGTGGTCTGCTCATGAACTTCAGTTTGCTGACTCTCCTTTAGGAGTCTATATTAACACAAAACCACACACAGCAGGAATGGGATCTCTGAAGTCACATGGAACCATTCCATCAGCCTGGATTGCTACCCTCTAGATTAATTCCTGACAAAGAAATAAACTTGTCTTATTTAAGTCACTTTCTTTTACAGGCTCTTTGGTAGCATCCCAGCCTATGCCTATCTAAGAGCAATAAACTTGGCTTTCACAAGGCATTTGCTCTGCTTGATGTACAAAGATGATTCAAAGGTGTATACCTATATTCATTGCCTAGAGAGAGTTTGCAGTGTGGTGTGAGAGAGTATCCCAGTACTGTAGATTGAACTATAACCTAATTATAAAAAAAAAAAAATGTGCTCTGTAAACAGCATGGGGATGACTGGGGAGAAGGGAAGAAACCCTGAGTGCCTAACATATGGCAGGCATTTTAGTGTTATTATGTGGCTGAAGTTTCAGAGACATCTATGAAATATGTTGCATTTCCATTTTAGGGAGAAAAAAATGAGTCTCCAAAAAATTATTGAACTTCCCCTGTAGCAGAGATGAACCTTTGAAGAGTGTCCACTTCCATCATGGATTTACTCCTTGCTGACATTCACAGACTGACCTGAGTCCCCTCCTTGGGCAGCATAGCAAGCACCTTACTCTCCAAGTCCTCTCTGGCAGGCAGAGCCCTCATCATCATATTCTGTTAAAGTTAGCTCAGCAAGCATTTACTATGCACCTTCTATCTGCCTGCAACCAAAACCAGGAAATATAAAGGAATGTAGTAAAAGGCCTGAAAACTGTTTCATTTTTTTTTCTTCACTTTTTGGCTATGGGGTCTTTGTTGCTACTCACGGGCTTTCTCTAGCTGTAGCGAGTTGGGGCTACCCTCTGGTTGTGGTCAGAGTGTTTCTCACTGCAGTGGCTTCTCTAGTCGTCAAGCACAGGCTCTGCAGCAGTTGTGACTTGCGGGCTCTAGAATGTGGGTTGAGTAGTTGTGGTGCAGGGGCTTTGTTGCCCCGCAGCATGTGGAATCTTCTCTGACCAGGAATGGCATCTGTGTCCCCTGCATTGACAGGTGGATTCTCAACCACTGGACCACCAGGGAAGTCCAGGAGTTCATCTTTGAAAGAACAAATCTTTGGACAGTGTTGCATTTTATATGAGCCCTGCACTCCTGGAAGCTTTTGTGTTCCTGGACTTGCTAACAACAAAGGAGGTCCTTGTATATTCTGAGATAAGATCTGTCTCCATCCTTATCCAGGACTCCCATGAGACTCCTAATAAGTTGTTTGCTTACCTGCCTCTATAAACCCCAGGTCCCCTTATTTTTCTGTGAGACATTCCTCATTAATTACCATTTTCCTTATTGCAATAGTATAAGTAAAATCATATCCTTAATAGTCCAATGCATTTTGTCTTTCACAGTTTCGGTGCTGTGACTTAAATAAGATTGGACCTCATCTTTGAATCCACATTTACTCTATCTACATACTGAAGCTTCTCAGAGTCAGCTGTGCTCCCTCCTTGACTTCTAACTTGGGACCCCCATGGTGCCCCTGACTCCTGGCTGGTATTCTGGGCTCTTGTCTGTTAGTAGCTGAGTAAGGATTTGGTGCTGATTCTGCGTACTCACTTGACTTCCAGTCCTGGCTTTTCTTGGTTTTATTGTCTGACAAATTGGTGTTCTCTGTAAATAGACTAATGTAAATGTAACAGATGTAACATCATGAAAAAGTTCTTTTCTCTATTGGATGGAAGATAGCACAGAATCAGAATCGTTAGTCTTTCCTGTTTGTCTTTTGTTTGTTTTGAATTTGAATTAACTAAGAATTTGTAACCATGAGGAAGGGGAAAATTCCTTGATACAGACCAGCGAGTCTTGTATTTCTGTTTTTATGCTTGACCCATAGCTGACATTTTAAACTTGAAGCTATTTCTCTCTGTATGTGTTTGTGTGTTTATATATATATGATTCAGAAAGACCTTCACCTTTCCTTTGTGTGACTGTGTAATGTTTTCCTGTTTCTGAATTGTATTACTAAATTAGATTATAAATCTCTTTATAGGAGCTCTATTCTGATTATCTTAGAGGTAAATAAGTGCTTATGTAAATGGAATATTCCTAAAATTCCAAGAAATTAAGGAAATTAAACCCCAAATATTTTCAATGTGAAGAAGAGATATTCCTATGTAAATGAACTCAGAAATGATTTAAGAATTCAAGTTAACATAATTTAGGTAAATCTTTCACAAAGAAGACTTGTTTGATTTTGGTTTAATAAAAACAGCTGTTTTTCTGAGTTATTGACAGTAAGAATAAAAATAGCATATATTTTGTTGTACTTTATGGGTTTTCTAAACATACACATGTTCACTTATTAGATAATTAACATTACTTTTACTTAATGCTTAAGGTTATGAAAGACATACATTTATATTTTCCCAAATTGAATCACTATTCTGAAAACTTTATTTCAACAGTAATTATCTTTTGTAATCTGTAAGCTTGAAGGTAATTTCCCAGAATATTAGGTGATTTAAAACTTTAGACTTCTACTAAATTGAGTTTACATACATCACCTCCAAGTAAGATAGAGTATTAAAACATTAATTACTAATCATAATTTAAAGTTTGAATACACTTGCCTCTTATTTTTATACCCTGCCGAGAGGTTTTCTACTTTGGGTTGTTAATGAGCATGTTTAATTTTTGCCACTTTGAGACACTGTATTGTAAGGGACATGTATGGTTACAGGAAGTTGTGAGCTCTGCTAATCTGCTGCAAAATGCTGGTGTGTGGCAGATTGTTCAGTTACCAGCCTCTTAATTTTCCCTGTGGAATAGAAGTTGCTGTGGTTAAAAGTTATAATCAATATATGTGAAGGAGATGCCAGAGAGGGCTAACTCCATATGCAAGGTAGGTAGGATGTGCTTTTGTTAATGAAGCAAGAGAGTGGTTTGGTTCTAAGCTATCACTGGTTGCTGCAGAATGAGAAAGAGAAAAGAGGAAGGCCGAACCTAAATGGATGTAAAACCTAATAGAAAATTTGTGAAAAGGAAATTTTATTTGTTGTGGTCAGTGCTATCTCAAGTTTGGTAGGTTTCATATAAGATTTCAAAAAGGGCTTTTAGTGTCAAATATTGGTGGTAGTGGTTTAGTTACTAAGTCATGTTTGACTCTTGCAACCCCAAGGACTGTAAACTGCCAGGCTCCTCTGTCCCTGGGATTTCCAGAATACTGGAGGCAGTTGCCATTTCCTTCTCCAGGATCAGGAGAAGGGATCCTGATCTTCCTGGATCAGGGATCAAACCTCAGTATCCTGCACTGAAGGCAGATTCTATACCATCCAAGCCACCAGAGAAGCCCTAGTGTCAAATATTATGCTGATGCAAAATTGAGATTGTTTTTATCTCTGTTAAAACGGCAAAATTTTCTGTCCATTTAGCATGAAGTTTTAAAATATTATTCTTTGCCTTCTGCGTAATGTTTTAGTTCACAAAGATTTTGTGTCTTAACAGAATAACCCTCTATGGTTTAATGTTGGTTTTAATGTATCTTTGAAGATTTAAGAAAATAAAAGCTTATCACTTAGGAAAAAGCATGTTACCGTCGGTGTTTATTTTTGGATGTTTCATTGTCACTTTGAAACAAGAAGCAAAAGGTCTCAGGCACTCATGATGCAATTCTATCTTAGATGTTCAAATTTCCTAACAACTTTTGAGTTTTGTATTTCCAAAATACAGTTATAAATGATATCTTTACACCTAAAACTGCCTTTGAGATTTCCCAGAGGGCCCCTAGAAACTCACAGAGAATTTGTTCCTTCACCTTGTAAAAAGAGAGGTGCTAGAAATAATAAAATTTATTTCCTATGTTACTATTGATGAAAAGCAAAGAGTTGTCAAATCAGAAGAGATGCTTAGCCTTCCCTAGGTAAATTTGTATGGGTGATATTATTAATACAAATATTTTAAATTGTATGTCATAGAGGAAGTTCCTAGAGATCTGTCGGTGCCCTTGCTTTCTACAGTATGTTTCTATTTATCAGATTCCTGGTTCTTCATTGCCTTATATTAGATAACATCAGTGTAGTATTAGTCATATTTTCAGTATTAAAAAAAAATTTAACTTTGTTGCAACTTTATTTCTTTACTTTAAATCTGGTAACTTCTAGAACTGAAACCTGACTGCTTAGATCCCTATTAGGATACTAGATTGCCTTGTAGCTGGTCCTATTTCCCAAGATCTGAAGAGGCCCTGCAAGCTGAAGCCCAACAACTTGCCATAAACTTCCAAGGGCTCACCACTGCAGCAGAATTCTCCCTGTACAAGCTGTGTTTGGATCACTAAGTGAGTGCAGTGAAAAGTTCAGGTCATACATGCTCTTTTACAAGATGTAACCAAGACAGTGGACACAACACCAAGAACAACAACGTCCCAACTGGAGAACTTTAAGAAATAGAGTACTGCCGAACAACCTTCTCCAACCTCTTGGAGTCCATTGGACTAGCTGCCCTTAGAATTCAGCTTCTGGCTCTTTACCTTAATATAACATTCAGTGCTAATATTTACCTTTCTAACTTTAGGTATCCCTCTTTCAAGATGCCTGATCTCCAGAACCCTAAAACGACTGATCTTTGCTACCACTTCTCAACAGATGGTTCAACTGGTTTTACAGGAATAGCATTAACAAGAATCCTTGCATTGCAGGAAAAGGGACCCTGAGAGTGGATTCTTGTCTAACACTTGGAAATGAATTGGTACCTCCTTTTGACTTTCCCAAGTTCTTCTATTAATCATTGTTGGTGGCTTGTTAGTTTCATGTTCCTTACCAGGATCACTTGTCATCAAATAACTCACACAAATTGTTACTGTGGTGGCTGGCCAGGATAGGCAGTTTCAGTCAGTGTTTTCTCTAACAACTACCTTCCTGCAACACCTGGGAGACTATTTCTTAGATTCTACTTTGCCCTCTCAAGAGGCTTATAATTACCTCTGAGTTGTTCAGCAATGAATGATGCTTGTCTGGGAAAAAGGGGTTCTGACAATGTTGAATTATTTTCTGAAACTTGTGCTCTCAGAAAGTTGCAACAGTTAAGAAATCCCTACACTACTGTATATAAAATAAACAAGGTCCTACTGTGTAGCATAGGGAACTATATTCAACACCTTGTGATAGCCTATAATGGAAAAGAATTTGAAAAGAAAATTAGTTGTGCATATGTGTGTGTGTGTATAACTTTGCTGTACACCAGAAAATAACACAGCACTGTAAACCAACTATACTTCAAAAAGTAAAGTAAAAATGAATGCCAAAAGTCAAAAATCCAAAACCAACCAACCAAACAAAAAAGAAACCTTCCCCCAATCCTTCCTTTGTATACTCCAAGATCCATTCCCATCCTTTCTCCTGACTTCCATAAGACTTGTAGATTACTTCCTTATTTATCTGCTCTACAAAACCCAGGTTCTCTTCCTTTTTATGAGATGCTCTTCATTAATGAATGTTGTCCTTGTTGCAATAGCCTGAACAAAATCATATCCTTAATTATCTGATACAATCTGTCACACTCTCATTTCTACGGTTGAGTTCTCTCAATTTCTTCATTTCTCTGAGCCTCAATTTCCCCATCTATAAAGGACCATTATGTCCACCTCCAAAAGATGTGAAGGTTGAGGCAATACACAAGATAGAACAAGCTAGTCTAATAGCAAGTGGTCAATAAGTAATAGTCCTTCTCCCTAGAGGAAAACAATCTCAATGCAATTGGTAGCCAGAGTGGGAACTGTGGTGACTCAAGATTGAAATAGCAGATGAAACCAAGGAGGGGCTTGGAATGCAGAAACAGAAAAGCCAGACCCTTATTGTCCTTCCCTCCCCCATGTTGTAACTATTAATGGATTTCAGGTCCTCCTGGGCAGTGTAACCTGTCTCCCCTCCTACCCCACAGGGAGAAGGTATTTGCCTTACTCTTCCCCCCACCCACTATATGTGCCTTATCCAATCAGCAAATGACCCGCAAGACCCCCATCCCACTCCTTGTACCCCGGGTATAAAAGTGGACTAAGGACCCCTGTTCAACGTCCCTTCTCTCTTGAGCTGGCCAGCTGTTCTAACAGCGCCTCCCACTCTCATAAACTGTATTTCCCTCTCATTCTGTCTCATGTCTGGAAATTCTTTTCCTACTCGTGCCCGGACCACGACCTTTTTAGGGGCCTGTATGGGGACTTGGGGTCTCTTCCCCACCGCCTCAATTCTCCTTTCTCAAAGGGACCCTCTGCGAACACACAAGTGCTGTGGAGCAACTGAGGCACTCTGGCCAGGGTTATCCTCTGGTGTGTTCCAAAGGGCCCGCTGCCCGCTGCGCCCCAGTAGCTGCCGCCAGAACGGGTGAGGGTCTTTCCTTTGTCTTCTTTCCAATTGAGGACTAGGCCAACCAATATCGTGTGAGCACAGGTTAGGCACTTAAAAGCCACATGAAGACTCCCGTGTGAGGATAAGGGGGACACGGAACAGATCAGGCCACAAGGGCCTCCGCCCACAGCAAGACAACTTCCATGCACCGCGTCAGGCTCACAGTGGTGAACGCAAAGCAGAGCCCACTGTCCCCTGGCCACCGCCTCCCCGGCAGGCTCGGAGGGCAGATTCCTCAGCCTTCTTCCCTGTCGCTCTCCCTTCTTTCCCTTTCAGTCCGGATTCGGTTACAGGAGCCTCGGTGTTGCCTCTGGGCCATGCCAAGAGTGCCTCCGCGTTTCAGGGAGTCTCCCAACCACGCGCCACCCTGTTGCTCCCGGGAAGCTGTCTTCCTCTGCCCGGTCACACGGTGCCCTAGCGGCACGGCTCTCAGGGGTCGCCTCTCACTGTCGGTCACGGCTGTGGGGAAGGGCAGCCATTTTCATGCCGTTAGTGGCACGGAGAGATCCCTGGGACAAAGGGACGCCTTTCTGTCAGCCGGTGACTCTCAGGACCCCCGTTCTGTGGCCGGTAGGCTAAGAGTGGGTTCTGGGTGTCCTGGGAGCCCTCTCAGACTCACCCCCTGGCTACATTCTCAGAGACGGGAAAATTCTGACCTTGTGAACGGTCTGGCCTCAATACAAACTGGGGGACGCCCCCAAAATGGCCTCCGAATGGCACACTAGCTCTTGCCAAGAGCAGGGAAACGACTCAGAATCTCCTCACGTTCAGGCCTTCATGGCCCTCAGTCAGAATCCGGATTTCAGGACTCACGCCTCACGTGTCTTTCTGTTGCCTCCTTATCTCCTGTCCCCCTCTGACTCTCTCCACCAGATTTCCGAGGCGACCCCTACTCGACCTTTCATATCCACATGATTTCTAGGAAAGGATTCTGAGGTTCCCTTTGGTCCAAGTCTTTCTCCTATATTCAAAAGCCTGAAGGATTAAAACCTCTCCTAACATTCTAAAGAATGTTCTAACTACACTCATCTCACGGGTGTGGAGGGAGCCAAGCTCTCCCCACCCCTGAGCATCCTAAAGAATTCCCTGCTGACTACTCCTGTTTCTCAGGGTAGAGAAAGACCAAGCTTCCCCCACTCCTGCAAACCCCCTAACCCTTCAGGTTCTTCTGATGGGACAAAGACCTCCCTTCCTACCAGAGATTTTTATCAGCTGATATCGCCTGACATCAGAGTCAGTTTGAGCACTATTTGGTCTATATTTTAGCTATAGAACTGTGACTACAGAAAGGAAAGATGACTTTTTGACACAGGATGGCCATGATATTCTTTAGACTCTGGAGAAATCTGGTTAAAATGAAATTTTTTTTTTCTTGGAAATTGCAAGACCAATTCTTTTTGCGTATGCAACTTAAAAAAAACTAGCTTGTCAAAAGGCCTGCCTAGGGAAAAGCTTGAAGTTAACCCCTTCCATGTCCTTGAAACACACAACCAACTTTGAGACCTCAACCCTGGCCAAATTAGAACTGCAAGCCAAAAAAGAGGGTGGGGGCCGGGGAGGTGGTGTCAAAGTGATATTTTAAAGCTCAAGCAGAAAACTATGAGATCTCGCAGAAAACTGAGATCTCTGTCTGTCTGTCTGTCTGGATTTATGCATGTCTCAGTGTGTGTCTTCTGTGTTTTGTTTTTTTGATAATATTGCTGAAGTTGTAAATGAGTTCTAAATTGACCTAAAGAAAAGTAAGCACTTACAAATGAGATAATTCTAAATACAAGAGAAATTAACCTAAATGAATTTAAGATTCACATGAACTGGGAAATATTCAGTATTAGATATCTAGTATTAATGTTTGCTTGTTAATCTAATATAGGCATGTCCAAGAGTTATTAACATTAAGCATACTATTTTCACTGTCCCTAGGTTTATTATAAGTTATATGTTATTATATTGTTATTATCTATTACAAGTTTATCCACAAGGAAAGAACCTCAAGAGAAGAAACTTCAAAAAAATATGTAAATGAGATATGAGCTTTTAGATAAACTCTGTTAAGAATAATCATACTTTAGAAATGTCTGTCTAAAACAGTCTCTCTAGATTTTGGTAATCTGAATTTCTAGGGTTGTGCTAAACTAAGTAACAGAAGTTTATTGAATAGCTAGGTCATTTCCAAATATAAGATTCTGAAACATTCATTACTGAATACTAACTTCCTCTTACAGAGAAACTAGAGATTTTGGACTATTAATGAATAATGTTTGATGCCATCCTGAGATGTTCTATAGAATTTTTTTTTTAGAAATTGTCTATGTTCACCAATCTATAGAATGCTAATATAAAAGTCACTTCTTGGTTGCTTGAGGAAGGTAGGATGCGTGTTTTTAGTAAAGAAGGTATGAGGAATGAAATTACATTTTATAAATGGAAACATAAGTAGGTCTGACTTATAGGTGGCTGTTTCAGGATGGGTGAGGAAAGTAATGGGTACAGATAGTGATAAGAAGATTTTATGGAAAGTGGACCCCAAGGGAAGAGTTTTTTGCATAAATACAAGTTTTCTTGAGATGTTGAACTGCCTTTGATAATAGATTTTAAGTTTCTTTACCTCTGAAGTGATATGTTCTATGTTTACCTTTGAAATCTTCCTTAATACTTTGGTTAAATGAATATATTGTTTCACAGTGATCTATATGATTCTATCTGACTGTTATAAGCCCTTTCGATATTTATTGACAAAACTTCTTAAATAACTTAACTTCTAGCTAACTTTGGGGTGCTTCAGAGGGCCCCTGAGACATCCCAAGGAGCTATTAAACTACCTGGGTTCATTGGACATGTTAAAGTACATGGGAAGTACTATTGAAGGGGTGATAAATCTTCTCAGGTTATACTGAATGGTTGATGTTATTAATATAGATATCCTAAAGTTATGTGGAATTCGCATAGATCTGATATACCCTGAGAAAATGTGGTTAACTATAATGCTAGTTATCATATTGAAGTGTTACATCTCACAGCAATGACCAGGCTATTTTGTCAATTGCAATTTAATCAGATTTTAAACATGCCTTCTATGGTTTCACTCTGATGACTGCAAGAATACTGCTACTTCAAGATTTATGGAAAAGACTTATCTAAGATTAACCAATAAACAAATTTTGTTTGTTTCTTATCTGGTAAACTGGTAACAGACTGGAATTTATTCTACTCTCTTTGTTAAGAGAACAAAGTTTTCTTAGAATGCAACTTTTGTTAATGGATTATGAATTTCTTTGCTTTTAAGTGATTTATATTTGTTTTTAAAATCTTTTGTTACTTTGATAAAGTAAATAAGTATTATTTAAGATTATGGTACATACAGGCAAAGCTCATTCTGCTTCTACAAAAAATAAGTCCTCACTGTTAGACCTTTGCTATCCTGATGTCCTTAAAACATGGCAACAGTCTACTCCTAAATCGGGGAATTAAAAATAGGTGAACAATAGCTGTAAATCAAAGAGTCAGGGCTGTGGGAAATCCAAGGTGGCCGCTTGGCTTTCCTTGCTCCCTGACAAACCTCATTTTTATTTGATGAGTTAAAGCCTTCCCTGGCTACAGGGTTAATGTCCTCACAATGACAAAAAATTATATTTCACTTAATATTAAGTTCTAGTTTTGCTAATTAAGGCCTGGTTTAGTACTATTCATTTCTGAGATAGTTCCTTGTTGTTGTGTTATATTGCTAAAAGTTTTAATTAATTAAGTTATTAGAAAGGACATTCTAAGTTTGTTTCTAAAGCTTATCTCAACGACTAATCTTTGGATAAAGGTCAGAGGCTCCGTGATGTACACCAGGAGATTAACACATGGCTATAGTCATTTAACTAAGTCAGATGACCTGGGGTATACTGGGCTATACCCAATGAAAGTTCTTGACTTAAATTCTTGCTTAAAGTGAAGTCGCTCAGTCGTGTCCGACTCTATGACCCCATGGACTGTAGCCTACCAGGCTTCTCCGTCCATGGGATTTTCCAGGCAAGAATACTGGAGTGGGTTGCTATTTCCTTCTCCAAAATTCTTGCTTATGACCTTACTAATACCTGCTAGCTATATTATTTTCTGTGTCACTTGTTTCAGAACTGTTTCTTATGTTACTAAATGTGTGCCTGAGCCTGTGATAAAATGCTGATATGCAGTTCCATATGAGATCAATGATTGTAATAATGGAACTCTAGAATTGGGAAGAAGCAACAAGAGGGAATACTTTCCTGGACCAAGAGGCTAGTAAGACAGGTATGGTCCAGGGACTTTTGCTACTCTCAAGGTCTGGTCCAGCAACAGCACAACGAGTGGCCTCTCAATGGGATCTTCCCGAGACCTGGGAATGAGCCTTCCCAGCACCGTGGGACACAATGGCCATGAAATGCCCCCCAAACATGGTCAAATATGTGACTATGAAGGGATCCTGCTGACTGGAAATTGGTGCTTGCCAGCTATCTCTACAAAGATTACATCATGACCATTGCAAGCTGTTGACCTTCAACACCCCTTGGAAGAAATTCAGGGTGGAGATCAGAAATAAGGCACTCTGTGCTCTGGGAAAAACCCAGAAGAACTGGCCTTCAGAGGGTGAGATGCTTTCAGGTAAAGGTTTCTATGAGCCCAAATTCTTGCATCTTCTCTTACCTGGAAAAACACTAATGTCACAAACCAAAGTCTAGTCCTGGTTCTCCTGGCTAGCTCCTCAGAATCTTTTCTACTTCTATTAGTCTTTAGGCCATATATCTTTAAATTTCTCATTAAGCTGATTTCTTCTAGAAAACAAAAAATCTCCGAGTGATAGTTTGACAAGAATATTCCCGACCAACACCTAGACAATGCTGAAACAAGCCACTTTATTATTCCATGGACTCTCATCTCCCTCCATAAATGCACCCTGACAGAGAGCAGGCAAAGGGAACTGAAACCCAGAGCCCCAGTATGCCCCTACAGCCTGAAGAAACCAGAGTGGTCATCGCCCCTTTTCCTTTGAGACTGGGTTCCCAAATGCTTGAGAAGGAAAATAGGTAGATAGTTAGACGTGAGCAGAGTATCAACAGGGGCCAAAAATTTGGTCCTAAAAGTAAAGAGAGGGAGGAATGTGGTGACCCAAGGACGAATGAGCGGATGAAACTAAGGAGGGTCCTGGAATTCAGGAACAGAAAACCAGACCCTTATTGTCCTTCCTTCCCCCACATTGTAACTATTAATGGATTTCAGGTTCTCCTGAGAAGTATAACCTGTCTCCCTCCTACCCAATAGTGAGAAGGTATTTGCCTTACTCTTCCTCCCACACCATATATGTGCCTAGTCCAATCAGCAAGTGACCCGCAAGACCCCTATCACACTCATTGTACCCTGGGTATAAAAGTGAGCTAAGGACCCCTTTTCAACATCCCTTCTTTCTTGGGCTGGCCAGCTGTTCTAATAGCCTCTTCCACTCTAATAAACTTTATTTCCCTCTCATTCTGTCTCATGTCTGGAAATCCTTTTCCAACCCGCACACAGACCATGACATAGATGATATAGATGTAGAATAGACTTATTAATAGATGGTATAGATATAGTGCAACTGAGTAGGATTCTAGGGGGCTTTTTCAGACAAGCCTTCCTCGATGCCGTATGCTTCTCTCTAAAGTACCTAGATTTGATGCACATTTCCCGAGTTGTTTTGCAGATGTGAAAGTCCCTCCAGAGATTCAGTGCAGTTCAGTTCAGTCGCTCAGTCGTGTCTGACTCTTTGTGACTCCATGAATCGCAGCACGCCAGGCCTCCCTGTCTATCACCGACTCCCAGAGTTTACTCAAACTCATGCCCGTTGAGTCGGTGATGCCATCCAGCCATCTCATCTTCTGTCGTCCCCTTCTCTTCCTGCCCCCGATCCCTCCCAGGATCAGGGTCTTTTCCAATGAGTCAACTTTTCGCATGAGGTGGCCAAAGTATTGGAGTTTCAGCTTCAGCATCAGTCCTTCCAATGAACACTCAGGACTGATTTCCTTTAGGATGGACTGGCTCAATCTCCTTACAGTCCAAGGGACTCTCAAGAGTCTTCTCCAGCACCACAGTTCAAAAGCAATTTTTCAGCACTCAGCTTTCTTCAAAGTCCAATTCTCACATCCATACATGACCACTGGTAAAATCATAGCCTTGACTAGATGGACCTTTGTTGGCAAAGTAATGTCTCTGCTTTTTAATATGCTATTTAGGTTGGTCATAACTTTCCTTCTAAGGAGTAAACATGTTTTAATTTCTTGGCTCCACAGAATAGAAGACACTGATTACTTGACAACTAAAAGCACACAGCCTCAGGCCTCCTGGAGCCTAAGGATTGATAATGTGACACCACCCTGTTCCCTCCCCAAATCAGAGAATTGTATACCAGCTCACCCCTCCCCCCTCACCTGGCTTTTAAAAAGTGCTTTGCTAAACTCTTAAGGGAGTTTGGGCTTTTAGGGTGTGAGCCACCTGTCTCCTTGCATAGCCCTGCAATAAACCTTTCTCTGCTTCAAACTCTGATGTTTCAGTTTGTTTGACCCCAGTGTGCATGCACAGGAATGTGTGCTAACAGTAGAATAAGTGTGGTTGATATAGATATAGAATAGATGGAAATAATAGAGACATAGAATAGATGTAGTTCATATAGATGTAGATGTAGAATAGATGGAGATGATACAGATATAGAATCTGTGAAGAGCACCCTGGGGTGACAGTGGGGATGATGCTGGGCTGGTGGAGGGGCCAGATCCAGGGCTGGCTTACTAGCAGTGGCAGTGACACCAACGAACCCAAGGTGGGGGCCCGCACCATCATGGTGAGGCCGGCCGTTTCCTCCGACCTCAGCAGCCAACAACACATGCCTCCCGCCAGCCCTGAAGTGTCCATGCTTATTCCCGACTGGCTTTGGGAGACCATTCAGCAGCAGGAGAACCAGGAGTCAAGGGAGAAGACCAGAGAGCCTGCCACTCCCTACCCTGCCCGGAGGCGAGGACCGTCACCCCCAGCTCAGCCCCCTCCACTCGCAACACCCGTGAGGACAGCAGCGCGCGAGCCACCGATCACGCCGGTGACCGCCACGACACGTGCGGGACCACGGCCGCGGGGGACTACGCCGAGGCAAGCGCCGCGCTCACGGGCAGGACCGGCCCCCCGGCCCCCCGGCCCCGCCGCCTACCACAAGCAGGTGTCCCTGTCGCACGCACGTGTAGGAGGAGGCGGCCAAGGGACCAGGAGCCGGCGGGAGTTGAGGGAGCTAGGTTGTTTTCCTTTGGTAGCTTTGCCAAGGTCACTTCCGTCTTACCTTAACGGTGCTGATGCCCCCTCCTGGGGCAACTTGGAGCGGAGGGGAAGGGGCTGCTTCCAGGGGGGCACCTGTCCCAGGACTTCTCAGGGGGGCTCAGCTGACATCTGCTCTATCTTCCTGCCTTTTTGACGGGAACCATGTTTTTAATTTATATGTCGTTTTCTTAATTTTTAACTTTGTTGCATTTTGGCAACAAAACTTACCTTTGCTTTGGGGGGGCGGTTACAGTCCTGAGGTTGGCATTATAATGAAGGTCCACTTGGTTCAGGGTTCTGTGAACTGTGTGGTCTCAATTGGGAAAATGTATTTCCTATACTTGTGTCTTTAAAAATAATGTGAACAGTGAAAGTTTAGGTCGCTGTGAGCGGGAAGTTTCCCGTGGGCTTCTCCAGCTTACTTCTCCTTCCACTGCTTAAAGTGTCCCAGATGCTTTAAGATGAGCTGCTTGGCCCTTTCCCTAACTTTGGGGACACCCTAAGTCATACTGAGGAGGGGGAGCATAATGGGTTTACGCCTCCGGAAAGTGACAAGGTTAGGAAGTGTTGAGAGTTTCTGTGTGCGTCCTAGCTTTGTTTAGCAAGCTTGGGTTTCTTTTCTGTAGTCCTTGTAATCATTCTCATTCTTAACGGTGCCAGCTTAGCTTGAATGACTTAGAGGTAGCATTGTAAGTGTCCAGAATAAATGTTTGGAATAGTGCTAACCTAAGGGATGGCGATTGGTTGAACTTCAATTCCAGACTGTTAAGATGGCAGCTTTGTGCTGGAGGAGTGGGTGGTTCTTAATAGACTCTAGTGATCTTACTTAAAAAAAAAACAAACAAAAAACTTGTGTTATATTTTGGTAAAAATGAGCCCACTTCCTTCTTCTGAAAGTACTTAGTGATAGAGCTGAAGGGGTCTCCTTTTTACATTTAAGGACTAAACTGGATATACCTCCTGTAATTAAGTAAATTTCCAACACTTCTCTTATCTGCTCCTCCCCCATCCCACCTCCTTTATCATGTTAAACAGTCCTTTTGCTTTTCTTATTCCTCCTCTCCTGGAGAGCTGTGATTAGAAACCACACCCATCCTTGAATGAGGTGCTTGAAAGGGAGGCTGGCTACCTGTGAACAAACATTGGCAGCAATGAGGGAAAATGACTGTCCCTGGACAGTGGACTAGATTACAGCCAGATATTTCAAAAGCAGCGAGACACTGCTCTCTGCAGCCTCTGACAACAAATGAGACCCATAACACACTTGCTTAAGCTTTTGAAACGTGAATCAGTGTAGCAAAAGGAAAGCCGTTTTCCCCACCCCACCTCAATATATTTTTCTTTTCCTCCTCTTCTGAGAAAGCCTGTATATTGGTGAGCACACCCTCACACACTTTACTGTTAGAGAATTCTGTTTGCTTTTCTAATCTGTTGAACCATTCCCTCATTCTTATATGAAAGCCTGCGTATTGTTGAATACACACGTACACACACTACACACACACACTTTACTATTAAAACTGCTGTTTGCTTTTCTAATCTGTTTAACCATTCATTCAAGAAGAGTGTGAGGCTACAGTTGGGGAAGGGAGTGACAGTGCATTTTCCGGTAAAATACTGGGGACTAGATTTAAGAAGCTAAAATGGCAAATGCAATTAAAATTTGGGAAGGCCTCTCTAGAAAAATGACAAGTATAACGATTTGCACTTCATTTATACCAAAGTTGGAAAAGTAAGATTTAAGCCCAGGTCAGCTTTTACTTTATGGATATTAAGTAAACAAGTGTGTATTTTCCACAATGGATTTAAGCACTATGCTGATGGAAAGAAGCATGATGTTAATAGTTTTCATGAACTTTCAAAGGCTGTTCATGTTTATAAAAATGCACTGCTCTTAAACACTCATCTAAATCAAAATTAAATTTCAGTATATTTGACAAAACCTGGTACACCGAGCTACAGAACTTTCTGCACATCTAATTCGTCTGCTTTTTCTGCAGCAGCTTAGAACCTTGAAATAGATCCCCTGCCTGAGGGCCAGTTCCTCTCCTGTTTTTCAAATGAGGACCTTTTCTGATCACCTTGACCTCTTCCCAGAAAGTACATAGATTATTCTGCTGCCTTCAGTCATTGTGTCTAATTTGGGTTGTTCCTTTTCCTTTTTTTTTTTTTTTTTTTTTTTTCTGGAAGAGTGTAAAGATGCAGAATTTATCTAAAAGTTGTGAGAGGATGTGGTTGAAGTGATTTAATTCTTACTTTTAAAACAATTATTTTTTTATTTCGGCAATATACCAAACCTAAAAAGAACAACCAATTTACTTTAAAAACCATTTAAGACAGTTAAGAGAAAGGATACTAAGGCAAAGAGCAGTAATAGAGGTAATGCACTGGGTGTTTTTTAGGTTCATCCCAGTTCTTAGCGTTGCCTGTTTTCAGTCTCTCTCTCTCTCTCCCCTGCTCTCCCTTCCCTCAAAGATTAAGCCCACCTGCTTCCTGAAGTCTTGCATCAACCACCCCTCCCCCTACCCAGGCAGAGAAACCCATCTATTTATGCTCACCCCCTGTTTCCATCTCATACTCAGTTCTCTCCTGATTTTTATTTTCATTAAGCAGACCATCCATACTCATGAAAGCAATTATAAAATGAAAGGTTGTGAGGTAGTTTAGCAGCTTCTTTACAGCTAGCTCTGATTTTAGTGAGGATTTAAGGCCCAGTTTAGTCTCCTACACAGCTTTTGGGCTGTCCCTTTCGTGGTTCAATTTTAAGCCATGTCTCTCAGCATAGACAGGAGGGTGAAGATTTAGAAGGAACTAATATGCGGCCTATCAGTGAATCAGCTGACAAGAGCCTTAGGAAGTCTTTTTACTATGTATTATTAACCTCACATTCTGAAGCTGTCTAAATTGACTGGAAGAAAGTTCTCTTCATGCCTTATTGGTTTATCCTTGCAAACCTTTGTCATACTTTCTTGCCGTCGCTTCTGAAGAAGGAATTCATAGGGCCTGGACTCCATCTCAGGCCTGTCCGTGCTGGCCGTGCTCGGCTGCCTCTCCAGCGGACTCTGAACTCTCTGCTTAGTGCCTGTGGGGACGACAATGGAAGGATAAGACCCCCTCCAGACAGGGGAATCTTGAAGATCACATCCAGGCTACTCATTGCCTAAGAGAAAACAGACACTAATCACCCCTGCCTCGGGACACTATCAGAATGTAAGCACAGGCTTATCGGTTATTAACTATTTGGAATGTAACTGCAGGCTTATTGATTATTGACTGTTTGGACACGTACACATGGGGTAGGGGGTGGGTTTAGACACGTACACATGGGGTAGGTGTTGGGTCTGGACACGTACACATGGGGTATAAAAGATTTTCACAAATGCTGGACGGGGTCCTTGGCTAAGAGGAGACTCTGCCTTGGACCCGCCGGCGTAAACTGCACTCCACTATCTGCATTGTCCTTCTGAGTGAGTCTGTTTCCCGGAAAGCGTGGCTATAACACTTCCAACGACGGGCCCATGTGTGTGTTGTGTGTCACTGTGCGCATGTACAGGCTTAAATAATGTGCCAGCAGCCCTGTTTCCAAGTTGGTATTCATTAGGCCCTTTCCTCCTGGGCTAGGGCTGCACTAATCCTGACACCGGCTGCCAGGAGAAAACCTCATGGATCCCACACCAAACCTTAGTAACAGCATCCGTGACCTGCAGTCTCAAGTACAGAATGGGAACCCCAGAGCTAGGAGATGTAGTTGTATATTTTAATGAACTGCCACCCCTGCTAAAGAGGCTTCTTTCACTTTTGTGCTCTACAGAAAGACCAAGGAGGGTAGGAGGGACAAAGCTTTGAATCACTGCTTTCTAACACCAAATGGGGCCAACAGGACAGAGAACATCCCAAATCTAGGCAGGTGTGAGGTACAGTGGCTGAGAATTGCCTGCTCCCTCTGCGTGCCCTTTCTTGCCTCCAAAGTCCAGTCAAGTGATTCTGGGAAAGAAATCTGCCTGGGTTGAGGAGGGTGGTTCTGAAAGAAAAAGCTACCAGGACATGAAAGCAGGGTGAAGGGTAGGCAGGATGAAAGTAACTAAGTAACCCGACTCAGAACTCTCAAAAGCTTCTAGCAGCTTGATGACAATTACAGGATTTATTTCAGCCAGGATAATGTCTGTGGTACATCATTTGAAGACAATATTACTTCATGTTCTTAAAAACTGTATGCATAGTATGTATGTGTTGTGGGTGTATATAAATAATTTATATATATGGGAGATTTAGTGACTTTTGATACGGGTTTGGTGCAGGTGAATTTATTACTGAGCCAAATGAGGCACATACTGAGTCAGTAGTTTGAGCCCAAGGCATTCACTACTTTTTCTGATTTCCACATATGTGTATTGCCTGTCCCATGAGGTATTGTCGATGTCATGTCAAATCCAGAACTCATAAAGCAATGCCAGTGGTATTTTATTTGTAGACAATCAACTCAAATCTATAAATTATTACTGGTAGAGGATTATAATATTGAATCTCTTAACACTAACAAAAGGAAATCCAGAGCATCTTGATAAAAAGTTTTTTGTTTTGTTCCTGGAAGTCAGTAGAACAGCAGTTGTATGTGGTTATGTTAGTTTCAAGGTACTTAATTTGCTGACACTATTTCAGATAAAAAATCTGTATGTATTATATTTGTGGGAAGCTAAAATAATGGTTTGAGATTTTTATCAAATATGGAGAGTAACTATTTATGAAAAACAAAGAAATGCCTGTTTTTGTTTCTTTGTTCCCAATTAATATAGATAAATTTTAAAGTGCATTAAAGCAATAGTAAAGTAAGTAAAAAGATGCTACACAAGTATTTTTCTCCTCATGCTTTTTACAAAGAGACATACTGCTTTCTAAGTGATTCCCTGGAGTAGGAAATGGCAAACCACTCCAGTATTCTTGCCTGAAAAATTCCAAGGACAGAGGAGCCTGGTGCGCTACAGTTCACAGCATCTCACAGAGTTGGACATGAATGAGCATGTGCTGGCTGAAGGCACTATGTGGATTCTAACTTAATTATCAGATTTTTCAGATATGAGTGGCAACCTTTTTATTGATAATGAAATTAAGCAAACTCCAATCACAGAAGCAGAACTAATGAAAACATGTTTTACTTGAATATACTTCTTAGGTTTCTCCTGCCAATCCTGTGATTGTTTTATGATTCACTGGAATAAGGGAAATACACAAGAACAGAGGCACTGCCTGACATTGTGTTGTTTCGTCAGCTCTGTCTAGACTGCTGAAGCAATTCGGATGGAAGCGGTGCTGTTCTGTGTGTCTGCTTGGCAGTCATGAACTCCCCAAACTTGATCATTCAATTTACAACTTGGTATGAAGGCCTCCCAGGTGGCTGAGACGGTAAATTATGTTCCTGCAATGCTGGAGACCTGGGTTCAATCCCTGGGTCTGGAAGATCCCCTGGAGAAGGAAATGGCAACCTACTCCAGTATTCTTGCCTGGAGAATTCCATGGACAGAGGAGCCTGGCGGGCTATAGTCCATGGGGTCACAAAGAGTTGGACATGACTGAGCAACTAACACCTTCACTTTCATTAAGGTCTAAACACCAGTCAAGGAGTCCAGATAAGGAGATATATATTCTCCCTCTATATTTGTGGAGAACTGGTTCCAGGAACATTCCCTCCTGCAAATACCAAAATCCACAGATGCTCAAGTCCTTTATGTAAAATGGTGCAATATTTCCATATAACCTACACACAGTCCTTCCGTCTTCCCCCTGCATCCTCCCATATACTTTAAATCATGTCTAGATTTCTTTAGACTAGACATTAGACTTCTAATGTCTAATACAAATCCTCAGTAAGGAGTTGTTTTAAGTATAATGCAAATGGTTGATGGTAGGCAGCAAATTAAAGTTTTGTTTTTCTGAACTTTCTTAAATTTTTTCCCCAAGTATTTCCAACCCATGGTGATTGAATCCACTGATCAGAACCTGCGGATACAGAGGACCTATTGTAAGTTGATTTAAAGTTGCCACTTCCCTGACAATATGGACAGATGCTTAGCAAACCTGAGAGAATGTAGTGTCAAAGTAAGATGAGCATTGTTAGATTGGTACACATTAGGGCATTTGAGAGAATAGAAAATACAGCAGTTGAGCTGGATCCTGGTAGAAGAGCCACTGTGCCTTCCCCATACAGGTCTCCATAGTTGACACATCTTCCTGATGCTTTCTAAGACATTGCTTATTCCCCACCAGTAGAAAAGGGGCCTGTTAGACTTGGGTGGCTAGAGAAACAGGTCATAATGCATTTTTAGTGCTTAGTTGCAGAGCTCTTTAACTGGTCACGTCCAACAGAGGGAGAGGCAGTGTGATTGTTCTACGCAGAGATTTGGGGGCTAGACTGACTAGGGACTCAAATTCCAGCTCCATCAATCATGGGCTGCTTGACCCTAGACAAATTGTTTGACCTTTTAGTACTCTCATCTTAGTACTTTCTCATCTGTGAAAGGGCGATAATGATAGTATTTATATTTTAGAGTTGAGAGGATCTGAAGGATTAAACCAGGTTAAGGTAAGTATCAATAAAATGAGGAGGAAGCAGCCATTCAGGCATGGGATGGGAGAGAATTGAAAGACTAGTTTTCAAGTTTGTGTCTGTGTAAGAATCATTGGGGGTTCCTATTAGAAATGTAGATTTCCTGGCTTTGCTCCAGGAACTGAGATTCCTTTAGTCTAGGGTCCAGGAAATGGTTCTTTTTGTTTTGTTTGCTTGTTTCAACTTTTAGAATTATTTTAGGTTTACACAGAAGTTGCAAAAATATATACATCTTTCCCTAATATTAACATATTATCATAGCACTTTTGTTAAACTGAAGTCAAGATTATCATATTACTATTAACTCCAGACTTCATTGGATCTCACCAGATTTTCTACAAATGTTTCTTTATCTGTTCCAGGATTCCACTCATTTCTTACAGGTTTTCAGCCCATGAGAGGCAGATGGTCTAGGGACCACATCTTGTGAAATACTGGGACACGTAAAGGACCAAGCAAGGTCAAACTGCCCTATCCTCATGTTGGGAAGATGAATGCAACTTTGAAGCAGAAGGCAATAAACTGATGAGGCTCTGGAGGGGATGGGGGTGGATATAGCAGTTTGATTTTAAGCCTTGGGATGGAATTGCCTCCGTTGGATGAGAGGGGTTACCTTAAGAGTGAGGCATCTGTTCCTAACGCCAGGTGAAACAAGTTGTGGAGTCTGGAACATGGGGTTGCTGCTTAGCCTGAGGTGATACGTCTAGAATTGTGGGCAGGTCAGGGGACTGAGTGCAGCAGATGGGGAACAAGCACCTTGAGGAGGGCCCAAGTAGTTGATTAAAGGGGATCACAGGGACCAGTTTGCCTGTGAGCCATATAAATCCTGTACTTCCTGGAACCTGCTAAGGCTTTGGAAGTGGATCACAGTAGTAACCAGCATCAAGCACTGCCACATTTGGCACCAGCAGAAAGTCAGAGGGTGAAGCTGAGATGATCCTCTTGAGAGAGGCCAGTGGGAGGTGACCAAACACTCAACCTTTGCCCTTGGAAGAGTCAGTTCCCACAGGGAGGAAATACAGGGCCACCGTCTGGGGAGCCAGAAGTAAAGGTTGGAAATGAGAATGCTAGGATGAAGGAATAGATGTTTTAAGAAAAAGTTAGGAGAACAATCTGAGTAGATATGGACACATTCTTGAGTACCTTAGGTTCTGAGGCTGTCGTTGAATTTTTCTAATATTCAAATTACTAGCTCCCTTCACATTTACCTGGGCCTTTTTTAAAGAATGTTAACCACTTTTCATTTGACTCTGGATTCCTCTTAATTTCTATTTCACTTTCCTAGTTCTTTCTGCATCCTAGAGTTCCCTAAACCACAAACTGGTATTCTTAAAATTTGTTTCACATTAAGTAAATTGTTCTCTCATCTGCCAAACCCATTTAAAATAGACTAAATTGCCTCAGAAACCAGACTGCACCTGTGTACAAGGGACCAGACTTTGCTGAAGGGCTCCTGGATTTTATTTTTGCTGGCAGTGTCAGGCCGGCCAGGGTGGTAAGTGGCCAACAGTTGAGATCTTAGGTGATCTAATCCTTGGTAGATGCTAGGGATAATCGACAGATTCTGCACAGAAACTAGCGCTTGCCTGAGAGAGGCTCTGCCAGCCATCAGGTGCTTTACCTAGTAGCTCTGAACTCACAGACCACAGCTTCTGGGCGAGGAACAGTCCTAGTCACTCTACACGTGGTTAGAAGGCTTGTGTGATCAAAGAGTTCAGGTAACCTACATGCTGTATGGAAACACTTCCCAAAACATTGCATAACCTGAAATATAGAGTGAATGATTTTCCAGTAAATACTGACTTCATCAGCACTTTTAAAAAATCAAGTAATGGTATATCTTATAAAATGGGAAAACTAACAAATGAAACATGAGTTGTTATAAAACCAGGATTTAGTAATGTTGAATTTCAATAATGGGCATACAGGGTACTTTAGATGTGATAGAATAGGGTCATGATAGAATCTGATACAGAATGGAAAAAACTTCTCAGAAACACTGGGCCCTAAGTTGTCTTAGGGTGAACCACGTGAATTTAATGTAGAAAAATGACAATTTCATTTGGTTCAAACATAGATTTGAAACCTTTGTCTTGTCCTTATAAAGTTCAGTTCACAGTATTCCAGTTAAAATTGCACCGTCGGTATATTCCAAAAACTAAAAATGAAAATAAATTTGAGTTGAGGTATTCTTTTATAGTCTTAGTACTTTAGGGAATAAACTCTTCCTAAGTATAAAATCTCAACACTACCCTATTGCCCCTACTAGGAACTAGTTTTCATGCCCTATAGTACTTATGAGAACCTTTAAGTTTTCCATTTATCAAAATGGCTGTAATTGTCTCTAGAATTAACACTGAAAGAGCAATTTTTAGTGATTCTAACTTGTCTTCAAACTACAGTCGTGTCCAAGCAGTGTTCCTACCCCCCCCTTTTTTTTCACCTTTGACCACTCAAGATGTGACAGCATTTCTGCTTAGTAACTGGCATATTATTACATGGTACAAACTATCTTAGTGATTTGTCATAGTTTTTCTCTCCTTCTGCACTAATTCAGATTATTTCTCCTAATCAACAACTTACCAAGAACAAAGTTAAAAGATCTGACCTTAGGTAGTGAATTAAGGTGGATGAAGACACAACAGCACTACCAGGAGTGATGGAATATTGCGCGAGTGCAGTGACCAGGGTCTTAGAGAAACCTGATGGTGGTCTGGTACATCACATGGCTTGTTTAACATCACCCTCTTTATAACAACACAGTTCTACCTCCTCTTATTCCATCTTCTTTCCTGTTCAGTGGCTTGAAATCCTCAAGTAACTCATGTTCTGATTCAACAGTATTTCTGTAACTCCTTTCTGTGTTTTACCTTTTATCTTCCAGTGTGCTTTTTTCCCCGGTTGGTACAATAACACACAATTCCAAAGTGCCATCTAATGCACTATGCCACTGAGCACCACAGCCAGTGATTTTAAGTGTACTAAATTATCTTCTGGTTGAAAAGAACATAAGCCGAAGAAATAAATGCCTCTTAACTAAAGGCAACGGTCAAAGAAACTTTTGAATGGGTAGTTGGAAAATGCTTTCAGGCCTGCCTATCAGAGCGGACTGAGAACATTTGCGCTAAGCAGAGCCGTGATGTTATGTGAGCAGTGAGAAGATGCACAACAGCCACGTATTTTAATTAAAATAGAGTTTATTAGCTTTTCTTTTCATATAACATGAGGAAGAAAAACCACACAAGTTGTAGCATTCTTTTCAAAATAAAACTGCAATCGATACTTGAATCTCCAAGCTCCATAAACAATATTTTTTGAGGTGGTAGACTGTAATATTTTATATCCATTATTTATCATTTATGTCTCTGTCCTTTAAAAATGATGGAACCTGTGGCACTCAATATAATGTGAAGCCTTGCTATAAAGAGAGAAAGTATTTCTAGCCCAGAAATGCTTTGTTTACAGGCAAAATTCCTAGGATTATGTTTGAGAAGGTAGGAGAAAGATTTTACATAGTTGAGAACACTTTTTTTTTTTTTAATGTTTCAAGTTTAGGTGACATCATTACCAATTTCCTAAAAGACTGATTACTGGACCTCCCTGTCTTTTAATGGGCTTCCTGGTGGCTAAGTGGTACCCTGTGTTTTAAAAAGCCTGAGGTAAGGGTTCCTAAGATTTATCTTTCCTCAAGTAACAACTTGAAGTGACACACCTACAGCCAGGTTAACACGCAGAACAGAAAAGCTGTTTCATGTTGCTTACTTTCCTGTCACTACTACTAGGGTCCAGTTCCTTTCAGTTTATTACCGAGAACTAATGCTATTGTTCATTATTCCTTTACCAAACCTAGAAAAAAGAAACTTCCGTGTTCAAGCAGATCAACAGCCCAGCCAGGCAAAGGACTATTTTAAAAAGAGGAGGCCAGGTCTATAAAGATACAAGATATCCTCCTGAAGTCTTTGTGCAATTTGAAGCTTTGATACTTGTAGAAATATAAATGCTACAAACTTACATCACCTGAGAGTTTACTTGAATTTCTTCTAAACTCATTTAGTTTTGTAAATTTTAAACATTAAGCTCTTAATTTTAACCTTTTGTTTCAGCCTATTGTTTGCCATCTTCAAGAGGGACTGAAACAAAAAATTCAAATTAAAAGCTTAACATCTAAGATTTACAAAACTAAATGAGTTTAGAAGAAATTCAAGTAAACTTTCAAGTGACATTTTGCGTCTGTAGCATTTATACTTCTGCGGCAGTGTCCTGGAGTGTCCAAGCACACTGTATTAAAGCTTAAAATTGCACCAAGACTTTTGGGACACCTTCTATTTCACTATCTGCTTATTCCTGGACTAACAGGTTGGCTAGAATTATGAAAATATCCTTTAATACAAGTATTTAACAAAGAGGAAAATCATCAGAAAATGAGAAGCACCATTAGAGTTAACAAGAAACGCAGTTCGGACCCAATAGAAGCAGGTAACAACATACTTTCTCTGCTTGTGATCCCAAACATGCTAATATGCTAATAAGCAGTGCTTGCAAAAGAACTGAATGACAAGTGTTATTCAGCAGCTTTTTGGTTTAAACTGATTGCCAAAAATGACTAGCAGCTTCAATGAAATAGGGAGGAAGAATCCTTCAAAACCTAACAGTGCTACAACAGTCTGTTCCTAAGTGGCTTTATGAGTCGTTAGGAGTCCCGTGTTTGAACGGCAATACTGCATTGATTCTAAAGGAATATGCAGCAATATGGGCGAGAAAAATAGGAAAAAGTAAAAGTTATATAATAGTGTCTTTAAAGTCTAAAAATTTAAACTATTAAAAAAACCTCACATAGTTCACAGTTATCGGCCTACACAGTAAGCAAATATCTGTGGGTGGGTTGGGAGCTTTTAGCTTTGGAGTGGTTTTTGTAACTCTGTTTCCATTAAAAAGAACAGAAGAGTGTGTTGCCTTGACAAGGTCCAGTTTTTTCCTATGACCATAACGTTTGCTGTCTGCAAGTCTCTTGAATTCAGTGTCTTTCTTCTAGGTGAAAACACTAACTTTGCTGGTTTCTGAGCAGGAGAGGTGGTATTTCTCCAGTCCTTGTTGCGAGGGGTTCATGATGTTGCAACCCCTCACCTCTCTGTTCATGAGAGGGTGGCATTGGAGCGCTGAATACCAATGGAATTATCAGCGCTGAAAGACCTTCTCACAGCAACTCTGCCCAAGTCTTTGTATTTGTCTTCACACAGTCTGGAGATGGCCTAAGAAAGTCAATCAGATAGAACATAAGTATAATTGGGGGAAAAAAGTTCCAACCTTAAAGAAAGCAGCACTGATAAGCCACACATCTGCATTCATTTCGATTGACAGTTGCTGCTACTTTGGATAGCTCATATCTACACTGCTGATTCCCTAAGATAATATTTTTCAAGGGCTATGATGAGATTGCTGGGGCAGGGAGGAACATATTTAAAAACCGGGTTCCCAAAATAGGCCCCATCTAACAGCAATATTATGTTACCTACATACCAGATCCTTAAACATAATGAACACACCTGAGCAAAACCAGTGTTTACCCAGCTATTCAACTTCTATTCAGTCTTCATTATTTACTACACACTAAGAACATTTTAATGAGGTAGGTGTGTGTTGAAGGCAAGAAAGGTCTAGTGATGAAGCACTACAAGGTGCTATTTCACATGCATGTAAATTATTGTAGAAAAATGTCTTATTTCTAAAGTACCAAGGTACCAAAAAAGTGTCAACTTTATATGTATTCATTTCAGTTGTACATTCTGCTGTATACCCACCAGAAATCACAAACGACTTCAAATTACTCTGCAAACCACTACTACAAATTCCTTCATCCCATGTCTGTTACCACTTCCATTAAAAACCCACCTACTTTCTACATCCAGTTTCTGAACCCACATTATAATTTCCAAGTATAGGTCTCACAGGTTAGCCCCTGATGCTTCTGGTCTAATAAACTCATGGGGCTGAACTGTGATACACACAAACACACACTACAAGCTCAGGCAGTTAAGAGTGGTAAGTAATTATCAATGTACATATGATTAGGGATACAATTATAAGAAATTATTCCTGTATGGTTATATGTAAGTGTGGAGGTTCAAATGGAAAACCATTAAGTACAGTTAAATCTGATTTAAAATATTCTGAATTATGGTTACATAAGAGATATCTCTAATTTTTTTAAAAAAAATAATGGGATATCTCTGTCTAACCCATAAAAGACACAGGGAATAAGATGCCAATGGGTTAATAAGCTCTTCAAACTGTTAGTCACTGCGTAGTGTAAGTCAGCCACAGATGCTGGCTTTGGTGGCTGACAGAAAACCCAGTTAGTGAATCCCCAGTCTTACCTCTAGGCTCTGTGCTCTTTCTTTGCTAAGAGGAGCAGTTAGAAAACTCAGGTTGTTGTCATCTGCTAAGGAGCAAAGGTCAAAGTAGTATTTGGCATAAACACTGGCGGGAACATTAATATTAAACTGAAGGAGCTCCAGAAAGTGCCTTTCCATCTCATTCCTGGGGGAGGAGAAGACAAAACCAACATAGGACAATTTTAGTCAACTGGGCTATCTTCAGAAACCCCATTCTGTGCCACAACAGCTCTAAATACAGTTTGGAAACAAATAATGGCTCCCCAGCTGGATTAACACACTAATGTTCAAACAAGGTGCAGCTCTTTGTGGTTCTTCCTGCGTCCTGGCACTTGGAGTTTGGGACAAGGCGGGGAGGTTACGGCCCTCTTATGCACCCATGCTGCTGACTCGGGGGCTCCTTCTTCAGAGTTCCATTAGTGCAGCTGTGCATTCATGCTCCACGCTCACTCACAAGGCCCCGCTATAGTCATCAGATGAAAGGAATGATGTATGCTGTTTATTAGCTCTGGAGAACTTGCAGACATTTTCACCGATAACAGGAAGGGGCTTACTGAAGTAGAGACACGCCAACAAAAGCAGTAGGCACATCACCACGGCAACAAATGGGGCCATGGAGAGCCACTGCTATTATCTCTGAGGGGAGAAGACTCTTGAGGCAACAAGGATTCATCTCAGATAAATAAATAAATAAGCTACACTCCATGCGAAAGGGAATCCCCTCCCCCGGCTCCAGTGCAGGGGACTGTAGCAAAGGGCAGAATGCAAGTTTCTGTTCCTCTTAATCCCAGTAGGACCAGAAGGTGTTCCTGGGACAGGATGGGAAACACTTTTTAAGCTATGGGAGGCAGTAGGATTAAGGGGAGACGTCTTGGCTAGACTAAATGCACCTGAGCAATGACCCCGATGGAGCACTTCTCCCTGTGCTCCGTCCGCCGGCCCTGACTAGGACAGAAGGTGCATAGGCACGCAGGCGGCAAATTCAATGAAGTGGGAAAGTAGGGTCCTGGGAGCAGGTCTTTCCTGTGGGACCATACACAGTCATTAGCTTGTCTAATATTTAAGTAAATAAAATCAGAGTAAGTCTTACCACTTTCACAGCAATCACTTTAAAGAGTTAATTATATAAAAATGATAAATACCCAGACAAATGAAAGTGACTTATTTTTCAAAATATTTGTTTCCTGGTTTTAAAGTGTTAATATTTTATCCATTGGTAAGTCATCAAATGTTTGATGTTCTCCTGCGTGGAGAGCAGAGTGTGAGCAGAAATGAGGTTTCTCATTTGTTGAACTTTAAACCTAACTGAACCTACCTCCAAAATTAATTTCCTGTTCATATGGCCATAAGTCTATAGAAATGTAAATCAGATAATGTTTTGATAATCAGCTAATCAGGACTTAATTTACTACGGGAATAAATGCACTTCACTATCCCTTTTATATTCTCTTCCACTAATACATTTTAATTGTGTGGAAATACAGTACTTCATAGGATTAACATGTCTATTAACACAGCTTTACTTACTGAAGAAAAAAGCATTAGGACTACAGAATACGCTTCTGTGTTGTTTTTTTTTTAAATGACTAGATGACTGAAGAGCATGCCATTTATAGGTGCAGCAAATTTTCTGAACAGCAGCTGCTCAATATATTCAAACAAGATACATGGATGTTAGAAAACTTTTAAGGAAAAGCTGCTAGATGCCAATTTTTCAATTTAGACTCAAAATGAGACCATTACAAATAGCAGCCAACAGCAGGGGGATGAGACAAATGTGACTTGAACACTTGGCTGTAATGCTCTCCAGTTTCCAAAGATCATAAACAAAAGCAACCTATTACGAACATAGCTCCTGGTGATTCTTTTGTACACAGAAAAGTGCTGTTTACAATTAGCTTCTTCCTGTAGCTAGACACTGCCATCAGTGCTACTGGGCTCACATCTATGAACATCCACACACTTCCCTGCATGTTCTCTGATGCTGTAACTGGACCCAGAGCCCCCGTCAGCTTAGCTGCAGGTTCTGAGAAAATTTCAGCTGCCATCATGGCAGACCTGGTGTTTATGATTACACATTTTCCTTCCTTCAAGGAACCAGTTTAAAGATGGATGATAGTGGTGCTCAATGTCACCTTAGTTTCTACAAATTCCAAAAGTACTTCTACTTATCTCGAATTATCTGCCGTAACACTAAGGTGGCTACCAGCATTATCACCATGACACTTTTTATCATCAAAGTGGACATTTTCACCAAAAGCCACTTTGACAGCTACCAACAATCACTGGTCCCTTCTCTTAGTCACAAGGTTCTTTGCTTCAGTTGTAAATATGCACTTTGGTAAATCTGAATTAAGAGTCAGGGGCAAAGGTAACAAAAACAAACTCTTGCCACTGCCTGCCATGACCTTGATTGTCCTCTGCTGTTCACTATAATAAAGAAGTGCCCCTTTACGTTTTCCTAAATGCCACCCACAAGGACATTTTTGCTGTCAAGTGAGCACTTCTAGAGTCTGCTGCAAATACCTCTCTGGTTCCTGCTGCCTCCCACCCTCGGGGCCCTTCCCTGCAGCCAGACAGCAAGCCTGATGTTTCACGCCCATGGGAGCATGCCATCTGTGAGGAACCCCCCAAGTTAACTCGAGGCCCCACCAAGTACCGCTGTGGTTGCTGAGTGCCCCGGGTGAGGCCCCACTGACTCTTCCGGGGCTACCCGAGACAAAGGAGTTTCCTAACTCAGCAGACCTACTTCTAAACATGGGGAACACTCCTGACAGTGGAGGAGACAGAACACAGAGATCTGAAACCTTTCTATTTGGTCATCTGTACATCACGGTTTCCGTAACAGCAGAACCTTAGAGACAACCTCAGATTACAAAAGAAGAAAAGACCTGCAAAAACAAACATACAATGTGTGACTCAAGTTGAAGTTATAACCTCAGTAGTCTGGAGGTGCTAAGACCTCAGCAGTGACCACTTAACTTCCAAGGCCAGACATGTGTCTCTTAAAAACAGACTGGACCTGGTAGACAGCTTTAAGAAAGACATGAAGTTCTTTACTGCATCATGTTGTTCTGGTAGTGAGCTTGTAAAATGGCAAAAACCACCAGAAAAGTAATTTCAATTTATCAAGCAGAATATTACAACAGTAACACACCAAGATTTAACTAATTAATGATGGGAAATACAAATGGTTACACTACAGCTAGACAGAAAGAGGTCTAATTTTATATTTATACCTAGTTCAGCTCTCTGCGCAACGTAACCTTTCTTAAAATGTAACATTTCTTAGGCTGTAAACTTTATGGGAGCAAATAAGGTATTGGAAAATGGTTAGACCGTTCACCGTAACCTTACAAACTCACATGTCCTCAACTGTCATGTCCTTTAGGATCTGGGAGTAGTCCACATTCCAAACAGCCTGATCGTCCCAAACCTTGGAGGCAAGAAGAATGGCTCCCAAAACAATTCTTTTCCAGTTAGTGGGGCAAACGTCGATCTCAGCATAAGTTAAAAGCCTTTCTAAGTAAACCTGCAAAAGTAGAGGACTGACCTTTGATTTTAGTTCAGTTTAAGGGCCGTGATAGAATTGTTAGGAATGATAGGTTTCATCTGTTTTTAACATGTCTTTTATTTTTTGGTTCTACAGAGACTTTTGCTCGGCCAGCCAAGGCCAAAGGCCAGGTCACAGTTGTAAGGCAAATATATCTCAGTCTGGTATTTCTACCCTGCCCATGTGAATTTCCAACTCAATTTTGGTCGCAGGAATGAAAGGACATCTCAGCATTCTAAAGACAGGCATTGTGTTATTACCTTCCCACTTGTAAAAGGCAGCACGTATAGCCCAGCATCGATTCAACCGTTCAGTAAATGCTTGAATGCCTACCGTGTGCAATGTACCTACCATACTGGTGGTGGGTATGTGGCAATTTTACATAAAGCTTGAGTATGTAAAACTCTGGTAAGACTGAGCAGTTCTTCTCTTCAGAGGGTGAACTTGAAGATAATAACTGGTGGTCAAGAGAGCCTCCCAGGTCAAGGAGCCTCCCTGCTGTGCCACGCAGGACAGGCAACACAAAGCAGCTGTGCTTTCCATTTAGTGCCTTTTTAGGGAAGATTCATGCACAGAAGAGCTCTTTGTTCATATCCCCGATTTTTCACATCTCCATTATTTCATAACTCATTGGTCTTACATATTCTGCAACTTAGTCAATTTGTTTGGTTCTAAGGTGGTTAAGAGCTGCCGGTGTCTGAATCCCTGGGGCTCCTCTAAATCAGCCAGGTAGTTTGTGGGATGACTTCATGGCTTCTTTTATATGTGTCAAATGGCTATTCTATAAAGAACCAGACCAAGTTAACAGCTGAGTAAAGATTAAAGACATAAGTTGTGATGGTGTTACCTCTGCAGAAGAAAATATATGCCATTGGACAAAAAGAAAAATGTCCCGTTATCAGACTGACAGCTCCGATCTGCCAAAGCTCTCCAAACTCAACTGTGTTTCAAACACGGTTACTGAGATTATATACCCTTAGTGAACTTCTGCCCCCGACTCCCCAGAGAACTCCGCATGCGCCAGTACTCTCTAAGAACGAGTCTCCCACAGGGTCCGCCCCTCTGCTGTATTATGGCACTGACAGAGGCAGTTCAGCCTCAGGGGCAGTCCCTCAGCTTCCTCTCAGCTTCACTAAAGGCAAACCTGGTCTCATTTACACCACTTGCCCTCCTGTCTCAGTGGAAGTGACATCTCTTTCTTTTCCCTGAAGCTAACTCTTCTATGAATGAAGTCAGTCCCACCTCTCATTTCTGCAGAACACTGTTCCCACAATTCATCTCTTCTTGAACAACCCCCCTTCTCTGTCAGAGATTTTCTCCAATGTTCTCTTACATGTTCTCAGCCCATCCGTCACCACCCCTTAGAACACTTCCTTCAGGAAATGTTCTGACACTGGCTCCTCATGACCCATCCTCTCCTTAGCCCATTTAGTCTGCCCCTGGCCGCCACTGCCCCGCTGAAACTACTGAGGCATGGTCACTGCTGCCTTCATGACAAACAGCCAGCACTCTTCATCACAGCGCCCCACTCCCCAGGCCTGCCCTCAGAGCTGAGAGACACTGCCACACGCCTGGCTGCCGGGACCAAAGAACTCCACTTGAGTTATCTCACTACCATCTGTTGGGAATTCTTATCTCCACTTTCACTGGTCACCTGCCGGCTCTGCTCTTCTGTCCAACACTTCTGGCTTCTATCACTGCCATTGCCTCCTAACTTCTCTGCTTCCACTGACCGCCAACCACAGTCTGTTCTCCCCAGAGCAGCCAGGAGAGCCTCTCAGATTAAGTGCACTTCACGGGCCTGCCCAACATCTGCCAGGGCTCTCCCATCAAACAGGTCACTTCTGTGGCCTGCTAGCTACGAGGCCCTGTGTGAGATGCCATCGTCCTTCTGTGCCCTCATCGCCTGTGCCTTCCCTCATTCCCTACTCTGATCACAGCGGCGCGTTGCTGATCCCTCAGCACAGAACCGCTCCTGTCTGCGCCTCGTGCTCTGCCCCCGCCTGTGCTATCAGGCCCCTCATCTTCCTCAGTCCAGCCAGGTCCTGGTTCAGATCTCACCTCTGTAAAGAGGCTCTTCCTGGTCTTTCTAGCGTGCATGCGTTAAGTCGCTCAGTCGTGTCTGACTCTGTGACCCCATGGACCCGTCTGGCTCCTCTGTCCATGGGGAGTTCTCCAGGTAAGAATACTGCAGTGGGTTGCCACTCCCTTCTCCAGGGGATCTTCCCAAACCAGGGATGGAACCCAAGTCTCCTGCACTGCAGGCAGACTGCTTCCTGTCTGAGCCACCAGGGAAGCCCCTCTAATCTCTCCATCCCGTTACCTTGCTTTCTCTTTCTAGCTTTCACTACTACTTCAAACAGTCATCTTTTTAAAAATACTCATTTTTAAAAGTCTTACACTCTGTGGTACACCCGATACTTACACACACTGTAAATGAACCATACTCCATAAAAACTAGAGAAAAACAAAACCCTTATGTCTGCTATACTTACCTCAGAAAGGCAAGAACTCTCCTCTATGCCCAGCACTGAGAACCGTGACACGGGCAGGCATTTGGTGCCTATGTATGCCCTAAGGAACTCCTTGGCAGCACTCAGCACGTGCACCATGCTCTCCTTCTTCAAGCTCTCCTGGCAGCTCTTCTGATTCTCTCCTGGGTTTCCTACCACTCCGAGTGGCCACTCCTCTGGGGATGTGTCCTGTAAGTGCTGACAGTCCCCACAGATCTATCTTCTCCTCAACTTTTATTTAACGTACTTTCTCTGCATTTGAACAGCTACACGTAATTCCCTGCCTCTCGCTCAGCTTCGGGCTCCAATCCTGTACAGTCAAATGACTGCTAGACACTGTCACTCTGCTGTCTCACAGGTCCAACCGGCTCAACTTGTCTACAAAGAAATGCCCCTCTTCCAACCCACATACCCTCTCCTGCCTGCATTTCCCAGCTCTCCACGTCCAGCGCCACTCCTGCCTCTCTCAGGCACATGCTAACTCAGCACTGTAACTGGCTCGCAGCTCCAAGAAAAGGCCTGCGTCTGACCCGGGGCCCACTGAGGGGAAGCCGCCTCTCCTACACTCTGCCTGCAGGGGCGCAGGCAGCGGTGGACGCAGGCCCTCCCTTCAGACCATGCAGCTGACCTTCCCCTGTAGGTTTGCTATAGGGAGGAGTTAGGCAATCCCAACTACCTCTCAGCTGAATATGATGTATTATTCAAATGATAAAATCTTACCATAGGAATTCAGTATGGATGACAGAAAGGTCCTCACATAGCTGGAGCTCGGCAGGCTAACTTGAGTAAAGCCTTTCCAAGCACTGCTGACACCCCAGTCCTGGGTATCTTCACACGCCGGCACCAGAGGACAGTAGAGATGGTTAACACTGTCGTCCAAGGTCAGGGAGGTGAAGGCAGTCGGTCTCAATCAAGACACACATCACAACTGCCTAGGCAACACAGCCTGAGACTCAGAAACACACTGAATCTACACCTGCCGTGGGCCAGGAAGTTCAGTGATCGCCTCCATCCTACCACCCAGCACACTTTGCCAGTGTGTACCTGTGTGCACTGTGTGTGCATGCATCCTGAGGTGTGGAAGGAGAAACCAGAAGTCTCTCCTGCTGCCTTTAACATCTACTGTTTTGTGATGAGAAAAGCAATGGCAACATTTTAAATCATGATGATTACTAAAGCTCAAATCTCTT